>NC_139922.1:26744401-26874401 GCF_963514095.1 Eutrigla gurnardus | reverse complement strand
TGAGGAAGTGGGTGTCGCTCACCGACCGGCTGAGCGAGGAGCTGGCCGGCACCCTGCAGCCGCTCTCGGGTCGGATCTGCGCCTTCAGCGACGTGGTCCCCGAGGTCCAGCTGACACACACCAAAGACCGGGCGGAGCAGCCGCGCAACGACTCGGCCTGCCAGAGCATGAAGGAGGGGCTGGACCGCCTCCCCAGGATGAAGCCGCGGGAGGGCACGGAGCTGCGCTTCTCCGCCATCCCCGAGAAGGACTACCCCGCCGGGGCGACGCCGGCCGAGATCACCCGCTGCAGCCTGGACCGGAGCTACGCCCTGGAGACGGTGCTGGGGGAGCACCACCGGCTGCAGCCGCTCGACCTGCTGGGTGAGAGAGAGACACACACACACACACACACACACACACGTTTAATAAGACTACTGTGGAAGAAACTCTTCAGGTCCAGTTCTGTGTCTGGTTCAGATGAGGTTTAGAAGTCACAGCGTTGCCATTCGATCAGAGTTACAGAGAACATGGAGGACGGTGTGATGAGTGGATTTGCATTGATTAAATACACGTCTCTTCCAAGAGTTAGAGACTTCCTGAGAAGACAAAGGTGTGACTGCTCTCGGAGCAGCTGGGTTTCTCTACACAATGTCAGGATCTATTCAACGGGCCTTGACCAATCAATGTGAGATGAGGATGTGAGTCGGTCCAGGAAGGGGGAAAGACCAAAAGGTCTTCCTATCAGGATAACAAAAGTTAACCACAATCAAATAGGAGCAGGACATTTGATGAGTTCAAGAGAAAGGATTATAAGGATGAGATAAAAATAAAACTGTAAGGTAACACATTTTCTTCTACACTGACCACGGCGTTCCCTCTCAGGCGAGATGCAGTTCGCCTTCGTGTGCTTCCTGATCGGGAACGTCTACGAGTGCTTCGAGCACTGGAAGGGTCTGCTGGCGCTGCTGTGCCGGTCGGAGGAGGCGATGAGGAAACGCACGGAGCTCTACCTCGGCCTCGTCGGCGTGCTCTACCACCAGCTCGGGGAAATCCCGCCCGACTTCTTCGTCGACATCGTGTCTCAGAGCAACTTCCTCACGTCCACGCTGCAGGTGAGACGGAAGAAGTACAGGCGTCCTGCACTCAAGTAGAAGTACACAAACTCCAAAAAGACTCCAGTGAAAGTAGAAGTACTGATTTAACTTCTTTACTCAAGTAAACGGGAAGTACAGGCTGTTCAAAGGGTTTATTATCATACGTCAGTAAAGAAACGAGTACAATGATTCTATCAAACAAAGTAACTTGTAAGTAT
Source organism: Eutrigla gurnardus (assembly GCF_963514095.1). Taxonomy (NCBI): domain Eukaryota; kingdom Metazoa; phylum Chordata; class Actinopteri; order Perciformes; family Triglidae; genus Eutrigla; species Eutrigla gurnardus. The sequence goes on along the minus strand of NC_139922.1, from coordinate 26,873,107 downwards.
AAAGATAGATAAATACTACAAACGTACAGATACTCGTTTTAAAATTTAGGGCGTAAAAGTAAAAAGTTGTCAGAAAAACAAACACTGAAGTAAAGTACAGATATCATAGATTCTACTTAAGTACAGTGACTCAGTATTTGTACTTTGTTACCACAGTGACTCTGTATTTGTACTTTGTTACCACAGTGACTCAGTATTTGTACTTTGTTACCTCTCACCTCTGAAGTTAATACAAATAGACGATATGAAGCGTTTTTAGCATATTTATCTGTTTATTACATCACTATTATTTTGGCTAGAGGATAATCGTGACATGCAATTGTCATATTCACCGTGCTTTAAGTCTTGAGTTTCCCCGGATCGGGGTTCTCATGGTGGTCTCACCGGACCAGGACAGTCATCCGATCCCTCCCAAGGATCTGAGACCCGGAGAGCTGCCTCCACCTGCTGGTGTGGAGGTATCATAATGATCATGGAGGATGTTTTTACAAATCATCACCTTCTTCTTTCAGGACTTCTTCCAGTTTGCCAGCGGACCCGGAGTCGACGCCACGCTGCGGAAGAGAGCCGAGAAGTTCAAAGTTCACCTGACCAAGAAGTTCCGCTGGGACTTCGACGCCGACTTGGACGACTGCGCCCCGGTGGTGGTGGAGCTGCCGGACGGCGTGGCGGCGGACTGAGACCGGCGGACTGAGACCGGCGCCGTGGACTCGCCCATGTGACTGGACTAGTCTGACACTGAAGGTGAGCAGTGACACTCCGGACCCGGAGCTCACATCAGAGCCAACGTGTCTGAGCTGCAGTTTACTCAAACATCAGTGGCGCCCTCTGGTGGTGGGTCTCTTTAAGTTGCCATGTGTTTCTCAACTGCTCTAGCTCCTCAGTTGCAACACATAATGTTTGTTGCCAAAATCAATTTAATATCACTTTAGTGGAGACTCGTCATGGGGTCGATAATCTGACCAACAAGTCACAATATTATCTCCATAATCATCCAAATACGCCTCAAACACTTAAAACGACACTAAAACTCGCTGGTTCTGCTTTATTTTTTGTTAAGACAAATATTTTTATTGCATCACAGTGACAGTTTGTATTTAGTGATAAATAATAATAATAATCAAATAATTTTTAGATGAGGAAAATCATAACGTCTCCTTGAAGAAATGAACCGTCAATAAAGAAAAATAAATGGCAACATGTGTGAGTGTTTTTGTATGACATAATACTTGCTGTATTTTTTGTTTTTCTACGAGCCTCCACGTCGACGTACCGCTCCTTTTGTTCTTACCTTTCACAATAAAAGCCCCAGACATACTCAGCATCACTACTGACTGTGAATTTATGACGCTGTTGATCTTTTCCTTTTACAGATGAGCTCAATACATGGTCCTCCATGTGGTCCTCTACGCAGTCCTCTACATAGGACTATGTAGTCCTCTATGAAGTCCTCTGTAGTCCTCCATGTAGTCCTCTATGTAGTCCTCTTTGTAGCTCTACCTGGATCATGGGTAGGGAGGATTGAATGAGTCCCTGCAGTTTCTGTGTCCTCCACTAGATGGCGTTCACAGTCTTTTTGTTAATATTTACAACTTGAAGGCTCCTTATCGCGCTGCGTTGTGTTGTTGGGGTGAAGCTGGACCGATATGACATTTACACACATTTCCACTGTCAGCAGAGTGTTTGGCTTCAACTACAGGGACAAAGAGAATGCAGAAAACAAAGTTTTTCATTTTATTTTGAAAAACAAAACTCAAATAACGGCATATAACATTAAAAAATAAATAATTAATAGAAATGTCAGTCCTGTAAATCTGTCTAAAGGGATAAAAAAGATTCCTGATTGTGTAACTCTGATTTTGACCTGTTGACCCTGAACTTGAACGCATCACTTAAACACAACAGACTAAAATCTTTGAGTGGTTTCGTTGGGCCGCCCCGTGGAGTGAAGCACTCTGGGAAACCTGCCCCCCCATGCTGGTGTGTCCGACGTCGTGACTAGTTGTGATCTTTAATAATTGAAGGAATCAGGTGTTCGATCGTGTGTGTGGATTTCCTTCATTATTAATGGGCGTGGGTCTCTGCAGTGAATTAGATCGACTTTGTTCCGCTTTGATGTCCGGCGAGATGCGTAATTAGAATGGATGACTTGTTGGAGAAGCAGGGTTTTGTTTGGTAATGATGCGTGTCGTAGATCACATGTGGGCGAAACGTGGAAACCAGCGCCGAGAGACGTTCACTCTGTGACCTCGTGGCGTGGAAACGTGGCGTTTGGCGGTTCCTCAGTTTTTGTGACGTTGGCGGTTAAATGTTGCTCTGAGGTGTGTGTGTGTGTGTGTGTGTGTGTGTGTGTGTGTGTGTGTGTGTGTGTGTGTGTGTGTGTGTGTGTGTGTGTGTGTGTGTGTGTGTGTGTGTGTGTGTGTGTGTGTGTGTGTGTGTGTGTGTGTGTGTGTGTGTGTGTGTGTGTGAGTGATCTGCTGAAGTGATTAAAGGGACACGCTGAAGGCGAAAACATCATTCGTGCAACATTTTTGAGACAGATTTTGAGATTTTTAGAGTTTTTATTTTACTGCTTCATCCTCGTCATAGATATTTGTCTTCCTCCTTACACCCACCACACGTTGGCATCACATGATGCAGTGTCTAACAACAACACGGTAGACGTGTGCAGGTGTTCCTCCTGCAGCTGGCCAATTAATGTCCCAGGCTAACCGACTACAGTTGTGGAAGGTGAAACAAGTGCATTCTGGGATGAGCAGGCACAAGATGGCCTCCGCCTCCATCACGTCTGGGAGATCGGAAAAGCATCGGCGTACGTCCTCCAGAACTAAACTGAACATCAGACCCCCCCCCCCCCCCCCCCCCCCTACCTGCCAATCAGATGACTGACCTCCTACTTCCATCTTTAGTGTGTGTGTGTGTGTGTGTGTGTGTTGTCTTTGGCTGTGGCACTCGGAGCATGAACTCTGGCAGACCTTGTCGCACAGCAGAACGGATTTGAAAGCCTCTGCACCCCAAATACACACACACACACACACACACACACACACACACTCACACACTCCCTGCTTCTCCTTCCTACTCGTATTTTTCTTTTCTGTGTGAGGGGTTTGAGGTGAAAGCGGACCCTCTGACGCCCGTGGGAGACGTGGAGAGGAAGGGCAGGAGGGAACCCTCCGGCCGGCCGTTCCGTTAGCCTCCCTCCTCTTTTCCTGCCTTCTGTCAATTGTCTCCTTTCTCTTCACCCCCCCACCTTGTGAATAATTCAGGGATTTCTGATGTATTATTCAGACTTTTCTCTCTCTCACACACACACACACACACACACACACACAGCTTTGATTTATTTATCTCTCCCCTTTAATATCAAAATATAGAAACTTCTTCTTTGTCTCTTTGACCCGTCTCCTCTCAACCAATCGGGTTTGACGTACGACGTCGGCAGCAGGTAGCGATCCTTCAGAGGCTGCTTTTCATTGGCTCAGACTGGTGATTTAATTTTATCCTTTTTAAACGGGCGAAGTTCCCCATTTATAAGGAAACCGAAAATAAGGAACGGGTGAGAAAATCTTTAATAACTTGGTGAGTGAAAGACATCGACACACATTTGAGTCATGATGAAATCTGTTTTTTGTTTTTTTTGTAAAAACTGTGAGCATGGAAGTCATAGTTTGAACAGTGCGTCACATTCCCGGGGATCTAGCGGCAGAAATGGAACTTGTCCCGCCACCGTAGTGAAATGCAGATAGGTTGGTGATGTCACAAAACTGATCAGATCACTTGCAAAAAAGAGAGAGAAAGTGGACTTTGAGTTAAGATTATTTGATGGGGTTTTCCACGGCAACGCTCTTCTCCCGATCGGCAAGAGTCTGATTGACAGATGGTTCATCCAATCACCTGCCAAGTATGTTTTAGACGGTTTCCAACAAACCTCCTGGCGGGTCACGTTTCTGTTTGATGATAGTCCATGTTTTGATTGATCACTTCATTGTCACTCTATTTCTTCATTTTTATCTCTTTTTCCTGTTTTGCCTCCCCTTCCTCCCTCCGAGGGCCGTGCAGGTGTGTTTTCCTCCCTCATGCGTCGTGCTGTAGATCACTCTGAAAGGCGTGGGATTTGTTTTGTAACGCAGGGAGCTTTTAAAAAAGAACAGGGGGAAATCCCCCTGTTTTTATTCCCGCATCACTTTAATACAACAGTATATCTTCGTCTTCCTCCATGTACTTTTTTCCCATCTTTCCTACCGTATTCCCCCCCCATCCATCCCAATCGCCCGTCCTGGCTCCAGTTGAGTTATGGGCACAATCTTCCAGCCTTGCAGAGCGGGGATGTGGATCCGATCTGTTTATCGGTATCTTCTAGTTTGCTGTCCCTTCTGAAATCTCCTGCTCGTAATCAACAGCAGACCAGAGTACATAACTCTTAATGACCATTTCCTTTAAAGTGCTCTCCAGCTCTAAATCTCCCTCAGTGTCGCTGGCCAGAATCCCAGACACATCTCAGCTGATCGTCCCTAATCCTGGCTGTCTCCCGTCCCGTCCCGATGCTGTCACCGCTGCAATTAAGTCCATCTTAATTGGACAGGCTTCTGTCAGTGTGTGTGAGCCCAACGCTCTGCCTCGGTGTTGCGGTCCGGCTCGCTGGAGCCAGGTGGCCACGTGTTTGGCTCACGGGAGAATGTTTTTTCTTTTTTTAAATCCATGTCAAAACCACAGGCAATAAACAGCCATGTGATGCACGCAGCGCACGGGTTTGACACGACGCCAAAGGCCTGGCAACGCACGCGTGGGAAGACATGCACTACCAGGAACGGGACGTTTCAGCCGGCCAGCGTGGAAATTTGGCCGGAGCTTGTATGCAGATTGGACCACAAGTGGTTTGAGTTTCTTCCAAGATGTAAATTGAACTGTGAGGAGGAGATAATGGACCTGGATCTGAGAGGATACGGCTTAAACTAAACACAGATAGGATGTTGTGTATTCATAAACACGTAGACTGTATGTAAAGAAGCTGATTTAGTCACCGTGATGTCCAAACTCATGTTTCCTGAGATAATAAATCAAGTGATAAGTAGGGTCATTTTCTCATAGACTTTTATACAATCAGACCAACCAGAGGAGTCGCCCCCTGATGGCCAGTAGAGAGAATGCAAGATTAAGTCCCTCCGCTCTGGAAGAAATATGTTCATTACAGAGATACATATTTAAATTACACATATGATGTCAATTTAAAAGTAAAAGTTTAAAAATCTGTGCATGTTTTCCCTGAAATAGTTCCCGTGGTGGTCCACCAGAAAGGGGGCGGGACTTAGCCTCTGTAATTGTTCAGCCTGGTTCAAAGAGTCTCGGGTAATGGAGCACATTATTACAAACAAGACTGTGAAAACAAGTGAAAGCATTAATCATCTTGAGTGAATTACAACGTCTTTGGGCATCAGTAACGATCCGGCAACATGTTAGGTGTGGTGTAGTTGTGGTGTGTCAGCTTTGGGATAATTAAGGGCTTCAACCAAGATCGCTAACAACTCGCAGAAGCTGCTCGTCTGCCATGATGTCACTAAAAATACTGCAACGGAGCGTTTTTCTCCCATAAACACGGGAAGCTTTGCTCAGTCTCTCTTTGTCACCCTCTTTTCTATTCCACGGCTCTGTCTGGTGCTGCTGGTGATGTTTACCTCTGACCCAGGCTGTCTGGCCTGTAAACAACACATTGGCCCGGGTCCTGGTCTGGACCGGCTCCAGGTTCCTGCTCTCCGTATCCGAAATGAACCACTGAACCACAGCTGGCTAATGAAAGTCAGGCCGGCCTGCCCACAGAACGCCTGCACACTAACTAGTGTCCTGAGAGGACGACTACTGTGGACTCGTCGGAGGTCACAGTGTAAACATTTAAGAGTTGCAACATCGGGACATGATTTAGATATTTTTTTGTTCAGTATATGAGTCAATCCATCTGCTAACATGCTGCGTATTCTATTACACTGCAGAAGTGCTGTTGTGTGATCTTCTCTAAGCGTAGATATACTATTCGTGTTTTGCCAGGTGGAGTGTCGGAACCTGACGGAGGTATCCGCCTCGCTCTTGTTCTCGTAGTTTCTTACGGGAAGACATGCCGTCCAAAGCAAACACTGGATCTGAGAGCTCGCTAGCTGGACGGTAAAGACGAGTCGCTGCTTGTGTGTCGACTCTCACGGGGATGTGGAGTAGAAGATCTGCTGTACGGTTAATGGGATTCAGACCCGCAGCTTCCCGTCTGCATCCCTTCCTGCACCCGCGACGCGAGGGCCGCCGGGACTCATGGGTAGACAAACAGAGACCCGCGCTGAGACGGAAACATGTGCACCGAACTGGATGCATTTAATGTTCGGAGAGGGGAAGGAAGGGGTGTTTTTATATTGGAGACTGGTGGGGGGTTACACACATCCAACCTGGTTACCGATGGAATAGAATAGAATGCCTTTATTGTCATTGCATTAAAAATACAACGAAAATTGGAGCGCTGCTCCAGAAAAGTGCTTAAACCACACATTCATAGATAAAAACATAAAAACAACTGCAATGGCTCACACAATCAAACACACATAAAGAAAGAATGCTACCCTTATATTGACTTATGTTGCCTAAATGAAGCAGAGAAATAACACATTTTAATCCCTCAAATGTTGAATTCATCAGCGGTAAAACCAGGCGGTAAGCTTGGATTCTGGAAAAGTGAAGCCAAAACTAAAGTGCCTCAAACTTGCATTCTCTCTACTGGCCATCAGGGGGCGACTCCTCCACTTGAGAAAAGAAGTTTGATCGCTTTGTCACTTTAAAAGTGAACTTTGCAAGTCAAGAAAGTCTTAGTTTGTCGTAGGTTTTTCGTAGTATCATCTTCATTTTGTGTGAAGCCGCTCAGGGAACTACAATTCGGCCATTTCCTTGGCTAGCTAGCTAATTTGTTCCATGCACAAATGTTACGTTATCTCACCTGATGTGTTTTTTCAGCCAGAGAGAGAATGACCCGTCTTGTGTTCCTCCCTGAGCGATGTCTCTGTGTTTTCCATATGTTTAAATGCATGTCCCATCCACTGTCGGTAACATCTACGATGTACAGGCTCATACAAATATGAGATATCGCTCGCCTGGTTGTTAGTAAATGAAACACAAACACATTTTCACACAGCTCTCAGCATCCGGTGAACTTGGAGACGTTGAATGTGCACAGTAATAAGACATTCATTGATTTATAGGAACAACTGAAGTTGTTGTACACTCCTTTCCCCCCTCCCTTTTTTCTCCTCTTGATTTTTCCAGATTGTTTCCGCTTGGCTTTTATCTTTGTGAGTAGTTTCTTTTTCTGCGTTTCTTTTGGCAGCACCGTCGGTCCCATAAAAGCAGTGGAATGATTGGCAAACCGGTCGCTATCACGCCCAAACGTCCTGCTTTTCACACAATAATTTCACACGCTCCGCAGAGACCTCCGCCTCCAGCAAAGACATGGGAGAGTATAAACACGCTTGTTTGTGTTTTAACGTTAAGAAGAACAGATTTCCGCACTTTATGAGTGGAGGGTTTTGTGACATGAGTACTGTGAAGCCGTATATCAAACGTATACATACCCCCCCTTTCCCTTTGGGATGCACCGCTGACGCCTTCATGCTTTAGGGGGATTGACGGCTAATCTAACTGGATTCCTGACTGGTCCGACTGGGAATTGCTTCAGTCGTTGCCGTGCCTCAGTTTCAGCAGTAGTACAGCGGTGCTAAGTGGATACAGTCCACCTTAAGTTGGATATCTGGGGGTCACCGACGCACAAATTCTTACCTTAATAACCGACAGCCTGAGAAAACACACAGCGGTCTGTAGATCGGCGCATCAGGGTCTCTTAATCCAAACCACACAAATGTACTTACATGTGCATGCATGCACTCTCTCTCTCAACCCCCCCCCCCCACACACACACACACACACACACACACACACACACGTGTCTGACTGGCACATGTTCTGTGATTGCTGTGGCAGATATCCTTCATATCCTGTCCAGTAAAAAGTGGAGATTTGTTAGTCTTTCAGATTCCTGGATGAGGGGCTAAATCCATACTGCTCTGGGAGGCTGATGCCTTTTCTTTTTTCTTCTTTCATTAAACCAAATCATCTCCAGAGCGGGAACCGTTCTCAGAGCCGTCAGGGACGTGATTATTAACCCTACAAGCACAACTACTCTCGTCAGATCGTCTTCACACAAACACGCGAGTGTTCGAGGAAGATATTCCTCATGTGAGAGTGTGAGTTATTCGTTAATTTGCGTGAATGATCAAAAACCTTGATTCCTGCCAGGGTTTTGTATTTAAAACCTGCTGAGGAGGAGGAACAGTGAATTGGAATTAACTGAAAAGGAAGTTCATTAGCACTGCATGCCTCTAGTGAAAAGCCTGAGAGCTCACGTAATAGGCATGAAGGTATTTTTGGACGATTAATGGACTCGGTAGATGGGGGGAGGGGGGGAGGGGGGTTTGGGTCATGGGATTTGGAATGGGGGTCCAGGGCAAGGTCATGGGGATCATAGAGTTACCACATTGCAGATTGTTGATGGGTTGTAATGTTTGGATTTATTGTCGGTGTTACAGTTGAGTTGTTCTATGTTCCATTGTTGATTTCTGCTGCTTTGACATACCACCACCTCTTTAAGTGAGTATGGTGAGAGTTCTTTACAAACCCAAACCCAAAATCAAGTGTTTCTGGTCACGTGGTGAATGTAAGTCCAACATTCCCTCTTCTTTTTGCTCTGTTTTTGGTCTCTACCGCTGTGCAAAATACCCAGGGGCAATCCAGAGTTATGCAGTCCTTAATACGCAATATACTAGATTTCATGGATGCAAACCAAGGCAATAAACTAAGCTACAGCCGACATGCTTTGTATCATCAAGCTTATAAGCGTTGACAATAAGACTCGCACAACAACAGCGTCTTTTCTGTGCCATCCTGGTGTCCAAGAAGAAGAGGATGTCCTGATTTAATCCAGGTTCTCATAACTTATGTTGTAAATGGCTGAACACCAAGATGGTGACGACCAAAAGCCAATATAGCAAAAGCCAAATAATACACAGTCATGGCATAGTCGAACCACAATGGCGACCTCGTGCCTTCCAAAACGGTAGTCCACCACCAGATGGGTGACGTCGCTGTGACTGCATCCGCTTCCTCCTTACAGTCTTATTGTAAAACGCATTCCCTTCAGCGTCACACCCGATCTGGGCTCGGTCCTCTCGCAGTCCGGAGAAGAATTCCTGTCTTTATTAAAATGTGAGATTTGTTTGGATAATGCTGTGTCATATGAAGGATTACACCTCCAGACAAAAGAGTCCGGTTTGAAACCTCCCAGGGCCTCGGCTGCAGCGCTCCTCTTTAAACCAACATGCTCCGGCTCCCATGCCTAAACGCTACGCTCCCTTATTGATTTATTGACACTGATCCACCGATCGAGCCTGATTACATTCCAACTGTATTATGGCAACGGCACGTTTGCACCGGCCAAGTGTGAGACACGGAGGCCCCCCTGAAAGTAATGCATGTGCACACGTGCATGCTTGGGATTCTTCCAGTGTGGTTGGTATGTAGAGTAGAGCAGCTGCTGTGTGTTTGGGATGTGTTCTATGCACTCATAATGGCACGTATAACCTCTGCTGGAATAAGTAAACAAGGATACACAGTTACAGTTCCAGACTGCATGTTATGTATCACTGTGTGGCAAATATGTGTTTGGTATGCCGGTGGCCTGACATCTTCATCACATATATGGACACACTCTTGACATCCAGGTAGGCAGGCAAAGGATTTATTTAAAAAAAGCACATGTCAGTTTGTAAACATTTTTATTTTTTTATTTTATGTAATGCATAGCAGAGCATTATTGACATCCATCGAACCCCCAAACTATCCAAAGAATTAGAACTAGAAGAGGGTGGTGCATGTTTAAAATGAGATCATAAAGTGGAAACGTTTGCAGGTTTTGTAAAGAATTTGAGAGTATTTGTAGCTCTGGACTAAATGGAGATAAGTTTCGGAGGGTTGGGATCAATATCTTCGCAAGACATGAGTGGAAAAAAGTCCTGAATGCATCCGGATTTAGAATTTATGGGTGGCTGCCGGCATTCATTTGGTCATATATGGAATGCCAACAGCAGGATGTAGCTGGCCTCTGTTCTGAATATGAAATTGGCTGGTTGTCGTTCAATAGGCAAACATTTATCTTGTGACTGCAGTGGAGCTGGTTTAGCCAGATGTGGGGCCTCAACAAGCTTAATGTTGTCTTCACCATCAAAGATCTCAGATCCCAGCTCTTCTTGTTGGCTATTTCTGCTGCCAGCGTTGAGTCAGAGTAGAGAATACATTCGTTTTCCATGTCCTTATTGCAAACGCTGCAGATGTGTAGAATCTGCGTGTTTCAGGAACGTATCAGAGCTACCAAGATCTCATTCTGATCTTCAAGTGCAACAGTTGAAACTGACCGACCCACTACTTGCTTACCCACTTACTTATTTACTTACTTACCCACTTAATTACTTACCTACCTACTTAGTTATTTACCTACTTACTTAATTACTTATTAACTTACTTACCTAGTTATTTACCGACATATGTATCTATTTACTTACCTATGTACTTACTTACCTGCTTATTTACTTACTTACTTACCTACTTACTTATGTACTTACTTACCTACGTACTTACATAACTACTTATTTACTTACTTACTTATGTACTTACTTACCTACATACTTAAATACCTACTTATTTACTTACCTGCTTACCTACTTACTTACCTACTTATTTACTTACTTACCTACTTACTTATGTACTTACTTATCTACGTACTTACGTACCTACTTATTTACTTACCTACTTACTTATGTACTTACTTATCTACGTACTTACTTACCTACTTACCTATGTACTTACATACCTACTTATTTACTTACCTTCGTACTTACTTACTTATGTACTTACTTATCTATGTACTTACTTACCTGCTTATTTACTTACTTACTTACCTACTTACTTATGTACTTACTTACCTACGTACTTACATAACTACTTATTTACTTACTTACTTATGTACTTACTTACCTACATACTTAAATACCTACTTATTTACTTACCTGCTTACCTACTTACTTACCTACTTATTTACTTACTTACTTACCTACTTACTTATGTACTTACTTATCTACATACTTAAATACCTACTTATTTACTTACCTACTTACTTACCTACTTATTTACTTACTTACTTACCTACTTACTTATGTACTTACTTATCTACATACTTAAATACCTACTTATTTACTTACCTGCTTACCTACTTACTTACCTACTTATTTACTTACTTACTTACCTACTTACTTATGTACTTACTTATCTACATACTTACATACCTACTTATTTACTTACTTACTTATCTACTTACTTATGTACTTACTTATCTACGTACTTACTTACCTACTTATTTACTTACCTGCTTACCTACTTACTTACGTACTTACTTACCTACTTACCTATGTACTTACATACCTACTTATTTACTTACCTTCTTACTTACTTATCTACTTACTTATCTACGTACTTACTTACCTATGTACTTACATACCTACTTATTTACTTACCTGCTTACCTACTTACTTATGTACTTACTTACCAACTTACTTGCATACCTACTTATTTACTTACTTACTTACCTACGTACTTACTTGCCTACTTATTTACTTACTTACTTACCTATGTACTTACATACCTACTTATTTACATACCTGCTTACCTACTTACTTATGTACTTACTTACCAACGTACTTACATACCTATTTATTTACTTACCTACGTACTTACTTGCCTACTTATTTACTTACTTACTTACCTACGTACTTACTTGCCTACTTATTTACTTACTTACTTACCTATGTACTTACATACCTACTTATTTACTTACCTGCTTACCTACTTACATTGTTTGCCTCCCACTCTTTGCTTGTGTCATTTGCTGTCTTCAGAACATTGGTTCTGGTCACGGCGTCCCGTTGAAAGTTCCCACAGCTCATCCTGCAGTCGGTCTGTTGTGGTTGTGGTCGGCTGCAGCCAAAGACAAACGGAAAGATCTGCAGAAGACACTAAAACTGGACAGTTTATCCCCAAGTCGGCTTTATAATAGAGATTCTGCTGATACATGCAGCTGTTTCCTGACCCACTTATACTCCCTAACCTTTGTCTGTCTTCTGCTTACTGTTGTCCCAATGCATGTTGGGTTGTTTTGTATGTTTGTGTTGCTGTTGTTCTGCTGCTGTTTTGTGTGATGTTGATTCTGGTGTCTGCTGCTGCCCGAGGCTTGTGTGCTGGTCTGCATGACTTTAATGCAGCGCTTGTTGGGATTGAATGCCAGTAATGGGCGTGTTGGAAAGGTTTGGATGTGAATTGGTGTCTTTTTAACTTTGTATATTTCCCCACCCCCCCGATCCTTCTTCCCTCAAGAGGCTTTGTCCTTTTGCCAGGCCGCCATTGGAAATACACATTTGTTCTTAATGAATAGTTTGTTTACTCTGCGATGTTTGGTCATGGCAACTGTTGTATGGTTAATGTTTGGGAAAGCCTTCATTTCCATCTTGCTATCTCAAAGGCACACTACTTTCTGGTGAGCGGTGCAGGGATGACAAATTTAATATCATTTTTAAGGCTTTTTATTTCCTTTATTGGTGCAGCTGGAGAATGGCAGGAAAGGAGGGAGAGAGAGGATGACATGCAGCGAAGGGCCGCGGGTCAGAATCGAACCCGAGCCGCTGCCAAGGACTTGGCGGAGATATCGGGCGCACGTCCGAGCTAGAGGTTGTTCCAGGGATGACGTGTTTCTGTAGGCCAACAGGAAGTTTGCGCCGCAGTGGATCCCTCTACAAAACCGCCAATGGGATTCTCTCTTTGGTGTATTCATTATTGTAGAAATGAATGACACGTTTTGTTACACAAGATAATCTTCACAAATGAACACATCTTTTGTGATTTTTGAAGCCTGAATGCATTCAGGTTACACAACAAATCTTTAAAGGCGGACTAGTCGGCCTGATGCCGCTTAGTCGTCTCATTTAGCCACTCTTTCTGGTTTCAAAACAACAAAAAAACATAAAGAAAATAAAGCCACTGAGACGGAAGGATGGGGCGGAGGTGCAAAAACGCTGACTCATTTCTGTGTTTCGGGACTCTCTATTAACTTAAGCATCGGACGTAAACTGTTGCAGAATCTTGAGCTTCACATAAGCTTCAAATATACTCTGGTTTTGAATGCTACCCTAAACCTTTATTACAAAACAAATAAAATATCCCAGAGCTTTACAGAGGAGAGGGCCCTAACACACACACACACACACACACACACACACACACACACACACACACACACACACACTGTGATTGGACTCCCAGCTTTCACAGCTCTCCAGGCTTCTCCTCCGTTCTGACCCTGTGCCAGAGGCTGTGAATTGAGATTATTATGTGTGAAACGAGGAGCCCTCTCACTCCTTCTCATGATCCAGGCAGGACAAATCAGGGTTAAAGGCGGACGATGGCTGAGAGATGGCTGCTAGGCTAACGCTGCACCACGGGGGTGCTACAATACCAGGCTAAATCCTTCCACGTCATTACAACTGTCTTTGAGTGCCGTCGCCTGAGGAAAGAAAGGCTTATCCGGTCGGAGATAGAGATGATGGAGGTGTAAGCGTCTCCTCCAGCCTTTCCTAAATGATTCCAGGTTGAACAAATATTGGCGTGGGCGTGAAGCGCCGTCCTCACCTCCTAGTCCAGCGGTTCCTCTCGCTCGCAGCTCTCTGCAGCGTCTGTCTGACTTGGCCGCGATGGCATTCCCCGCATACCTGCGCTCTCAAGTGACGGGGGGGCACATGCGCAGGTCATAGGGCCACAGCGGGGAGCGGATGTATGCGTATTAACTCAAATCTCCAATGACAACCCCATTTTCCCCCCGTTATTGCAGATTAATGTTTCCCAGGCTGTGAGGGTACGGGGGGAATACGGGCCAAGCCGCTGAGTGAAGGAGGGCGACGGGGTTGAGGGGTAGGGGGGTAGAAGGTGAGCATTTGAGCGAGAAGTTTCAACCCTGGTCGAGTGTGACCTCTGACCTCCCGAAGTGGACCTGAGGCGAGCTCAGTGGGGACCGGCCTCCTCCGACGGAGTAATTAGCGTGAACAATAACGCACAATTGGCTCCAGTTGGATTAGCTTGAACTCATCTAATAAGGCATGCGATGCACCAAGTGGCTCAGCGACGTGCTCAGGTCGGGGATGATACGCCGCTCTTTGATGTTTTTAATGAAAGGCATCTCCCTCCATCTCGGTTCGCTGGTTTGATCGCCATATGTGCTCCAGATAATGACAGAGGTATGAAGTTTCTGGAACAACAGACTGGATGAGCAGCTAAATACAAAAGGACTTTGCACAATATGTTTTCTGTCATATTTCGATGATGCGATTGCTGCCATGTGGGTCTGTGAGTAAGTGTGTTCATCTCTGTGTCTGTCTATGCTTTGATAATTATCTCCACTGTACATATCGAATGCATCCCCCCCCCCCTCCTTATTAACTCCCTCTGTTGGCACAAGATGACGCCGACCACGTCTTTACACCTGCTAGCGAGCAGCTTCAGAAGGAGGCTGTAGCACGCGAGGATGACGATGCGATCGTCTCCCACGCTGCGGGAAGTTTTCTGGAACAAGCGAATGCATGAGCAACAGAATACGAAGGCTTTACACAATATATTTTACATCAGACAGGACAGGAGGATCATGCGATCGCTCCCTTGTGATGCATCTGTGAGTGAGTGAATGTGCATCTCTGCGTTTGATAAATATCTCTACGGTATATTCTTGGCTTGGGGAGGGTGATGATGTCGACCACTTCTTTTCACCTGCTAGCGAGCGGCTTCAGCAGCAGGTCGTAGCACGCGAGGATGGCGATGCTATTGTCCCCCAGACTGTAACCCCATCCCCTGGCGCCCTGCAAGGGGGGTAAACATTTGTGTTCAATTAGACCCCAAAACAAACTGCAGTACTGCCCTCAACTGAACCTGGGTCTCTCTTATGTGGTTTCACAAGTGCTCATTACTCAGCATGCACAATATTTCTGCTGTTTATCAGATGAAGCTCACTGCCAGACTGTAATATTTTAACTATTTTCCCAAGAGACCATCTTGAATCCTCACAGCAAAGACCTCTGGATCCTCCATAGCAACAGAACAGGAGCAGAACAGACATCGAACTGACTTCAGTGATGAGCACCAAAGAAAAGGACCATTGTTGTTAATTGTAAGTGTTGACGCAGCTGTGGAGCCGGCTAGTTAGCTAGTTGTCTAGTTAGCTTGTTGTCTAGTTAGCTAGTTGTCTCGTTAGCTTGTTGTCTAGTTAGCTAGTTGTCTCGTTAGCTAGTTGTCTAGTTAGCTTGTTGTCTCGTTAGCTAGTTAGATTGTTGTCTAGTTAGCTTGTTGTCTAGTTAGCTTGTTGTCTTGTTAGCTAGTTGTCTAGTTAGCTTGGTAGCTTGTTACTCAGCTCTGATGCTCGGCTCATTTTCTGGAACCAGTGTAGCATTAAAGAATGACGGAATTAGCAAGCTCGCTAACTGCTTTAATGTTGCACTTGTTACCGAAATTTAGGCAACTAAGTTGTCACTCAACTGATGATAGCAATGTGCTTCCCTACGCTGTGATAAGAGTGTGTGGATGAAGCATTAAATTGCAAAATTTTACCAATTTATTCTGTCTCTTTTATGCACCAAAACATAACTACTCCAGTACTGGTACCTTGGTGAGTCCGCCACTTGCCATAAGTCGGTTTCCTTTATACGGAAGTGGCTAGCGAACATGATTGCATGGCAACGGTACACATAAACATGTCCGTTCTGCTCCTATTTTATTTCTACGGGATCTCATTTGGAAATACTGTGCCATATGTTATGTAGCCGCTGCCATAGTGTGTAAGTCACTCTCCTCTGCTGTTCACCGCGGTGTCACTTCATGGGAACTTTCTTTTATTGTGGCCTGGACACTAATGATGAGGTGACCGCCTTTACTGTACACTCAAAATCTCTCCCATAAGGCTTCCAGTGGCAATTTGCTCCGTTTACTGCCCGAGGTGCTGATTGATTGCAGCTCTCTCGGTGTTTACTGTTGTGAAGCTGACTCCAGCGTTAATAGCAGAACCGAGTGGACTCCAGACCTCGATACAAACCAGCCTCTGGTGAGTTTGTTGGATGCTGGTCAGGAGCTGAAGACCGCTTCCTTCCTTCTCTCTCTCCCAAAGACAGTGCCTGAACGGAATGCAGTTGATTCATTTCAAATGTTTTGTACTTCCAACTTTGAATCCCTGACTTTTTCTTCACTGTATCAACTTAGCGTTTTAAAGAAATAAATACTGTATGCCTCTTAACGGGATTTCTATCACATATCCTGAATAGGTTTCATCTATTTAACAAGTGCAGCCAAAACAAAAAGCTCAGCAAAGGAAATAGGACATTCAAAAAGAAAGGAAAATATCCCGTTAAATGTGCAGAGATCAAATCCCCGTAGTGGGGGAATGTGAAGGGGCAGAGCATGCCAACTTGGTCCTTGCAGGCTGTTTCCTGGGGAAATGACTGTGATCAGCCCTTCTGGTTTCCCATCTGTGTGGATCAGCAGCGTATCACCAGGAACACATGTCCTCGGCCTCTTGTTGCTCTATAGTTACATTAACGTGCTGGAAGGAACAAATTACATTTACTCTCGTTGTTTGGTGGTTTTACTTCATTACTTTCTTATTACAATGATTGCACTCTTCTATATTTCAAGTTGAATTCTTTACAGAGTAAAAAACAATAGTCGCATAAAAAAGAAGCAGCTGGTATGGCCACAAGAGGGCAGCAGAGCTCCATGTCCTAAATCCAACGTGTCCGATCGTTATTTATTTTCCCGCCTTGTCCTGTTTTAAGGTGCTATGATCGGTTGGTCTTAATCTACCGTGATCAGCTTGTACTCGCTACCTTATGAGTACCTCAGCTTTTTGTCATAATGGGTTTGGGTTAACCTAACTGAGTAGGTTTGATACCTGAACCTAAGGAGATTTCGGGTGGAGACAAACTCCTCCCATTTGCTCTCAATTTCTGTAAACAGTGTAGCATGAAAACCGAATTAGAAAGCTAACTAGCTAACTAGCCAGCCAGCAAGAGTGAACACACTAAATACTCTTGTCACAGTGTAGGAACGTACAATCCTACCACCAGATGAGTGACAACTTTGTTTAGCTCCCTTTCCATAAGTAGTGTAGCATTAAAGCATGGTGGAATTACTACGCTAGCTAGCTAACTAGCCAGCTAAATGAGTGAAGTCATCCACATGAAAACGCGTAGGATGCGAGTGTATGAAAGTACATTCTCTTGCCAGATAATCAGCCAATCACAGCCCAGTAATACTAGCCATTACTAGCCAATCACAGCCCAGTAATACTAGCTATTACTAGCCAATCACAGCACAGTACTGTAAAAACACATTGGGGTCACACCTGGCATTAAAAAAAAGAAGGATTGCACATAATTGAATTAATCCCTCATTTAATTTTCCTCCAACGAGCAGGTCAAGCATACCCAAGAGGGTCACATGAACAGGTGCATTCTCGGTCTGCTGGCCAACATGGTAAATTGCTAATTGCCCCTCGCAGTTAGAGGAACTTTTACAGTCAGTGAGGTGTGTGAGGAGTGTTTTTTACTGTTAATCCCCGTCATGTTGTGACTGCAGAGCCTCTTTCAGCTAAAATCTTTTTTTATTTTACTTTTTAGGAGCGTGGTGGGACAGAGCCGACCGAGTGGACTCGGAGAGCTTTGAGAGTGAACGAGCAGACAGGAGGACTTGCACAAGACTCCCAGGATGGCGTCCGGCAGGTGAGCGCAGCAACCCTGTAACTCACTGTTGTAACTCACTGTTGTAACTCACTGTTGTAACTCACTGTACGGTCGATGACAGCGTCTGGGTGTTACGTGCCATGTGTAAAAAGCATTCAACTCCCTGCTGTGGACTTTATGTTGTTTATTCAGATCTGTGATTTATTCAGTCATTTTTTAAGTGATTTCTGGGTCATTTCTGAAAGGCTGTAGAGGAAGCTGATTGTATTTCTAATTGATTGATTGATCAGCTGTAGGCCTATGTACATGCTGCAGATGTGTCTATAGGAATAGAATTTATGGTTGGTTTGGACGTTGGAGCTTGTTGACATTTAAGGCTGTTGTAATGCAACTTTTTAACCTCCATCTAAGTACATTTTTACACTTTTACGTGAGTTAAACTTCTTTAAGGGCCTGTCTCCTGGCAGAAAAGAGGCCGCAGGATGCTGCACTTTTTATATTTTTCAAGATATTGATAACATTGCCTCTTTGCTTTTATTATTATTATCATTTCTATTTGGGCTACATGTGACTGCAACTTCAGTTCCTCCTCATTGAGAACAATTGGGGGGAAAAAAACACTTGTGCTCAAAAAAAGGCGCCATGTGGACACAATCACTTACAGGACTGAAAGTGAGCTCGAGCTCATTGTGTTTGTAACTTTTGCATCCATCAATGTCATAGAAAGTTTGAAATGAGACCGAGATCTTGCTGATATGCAGAAACAGATCTTGATTATTTTGCCCTTGTTGGAAAAAGTGCACGATAATTGAATGTACAATTACAGGCTGCTCTGTGCAATTAGCAGGTCAGGTCACATGGTACAATGGCAAGTCAAAGTCAGGAACTCGCTGCAGATTTAACCAACCAAGGATTTCTAATGTTCAGCGCCAGTGCTATTTAATTAGAGCAGGGGTGTCAGGGGAAGACCGGCCTCTATTACCTCTGATCGGTGGGGCTGAAATGATTTCCATTCCTCCATCAATTAAGTTCAGTGGTAGACGAGCCATCTGTTTGTGGTTACAGCGCCTGGCTCTGAAATATATTTACCCTCCGCTGTTCTTTTATTTTAATGCTGAATGGGCTTTGTTATGCATTTAATAAAAATCAGGAATGTTTCTGCCATTATAAGTGCATATAGCACATAAGGCACAGAGAAAATTGGTGTTATTTTATGAGCACGCTGCTTCATGTTGCTGTGACTTTGATTTCTGACCTGCCGATAGTTCTTGGAGTGACAGAAGGTCCGGATCAGAGCCGTTGATTGGCGTTGGCTCTTTGCTCCCTGATCAAAGATTCATCAACCAGCCAAGCAGCCAATGAGAGCGAGCGACGCATGTTGAGGGGAAACTTGGGGGAGGGGCCAACTGTTAGTCCTCCAAAAGCGCATACGATTACGATGCTAACAATTCAATTTAGAGCACTTTATTTTACAAAAGGATGGATTTTTTTCAATCTGTTTTGGATTCAATCACTTAAACACTTAAATTAATTGATATTCAGTTACATAAAATTTTTAATATTTTCGTATAAATTGTTTAAATTTTAACCACCACATGATTGAAAAACTTTTGTGCTTAAATCGTAAAACACGAAAAAAAAATTCAACTGATGTCTCCGTACGTTTTTCCATACTTATTTATTATTTATATTTATTTTAAGAGAAAACAAAGACCAAAGCACGACATAAATAAAAAATGATTACTTCCGTGAATTCTGTGAAATGTTTAATCCGTCAAACCAAATTGATCACTGTTAGAAACCATTGTGGTGTGCTTATTTCACTTTAGCTTTGGTGCATTTTACAGTTTGGCGCACACAAGTCACATGGTCTGTCGTAGCCAAACATAAAAATGAACGCATATTGACGCAGCTGGCTGTTTATGAGGGCAACACACAAATAAACCGAGCAGATAAACAGGCTGACTCTACTGCCAGCCGGTCAAACAAAAGCCAGATGCTATCCTGGCTTCCCGTATTAGTTCCCTATTATTTATTAACCTCACCTTGGTCCATGCCAAGGATTTCCAGAAATTTCACTTTCCACTAGCGCGCCGCATCCAGTTCATCATAAACCAGATGAAAACCTCGCCAGCTCATCGTTTTAGGGGTTTGAACCTTCCGGGTTTATCTGACAGGGATGGAAGAGGGCCCGTTGAAACAAATCAGAAACCAACAGTGAATCCAAGAAAAAGCAGTCAAGCGTCATTTTGCCGCTGTAATGCTGCTCAGAGCGGCTTCAGCTGTGCCTCGCAACTCCAAGGACACGGTTGTCCTGTCGCTGCTGATGTAACAGCAGCCGCTGGCCAGGCCGTTGCATAAGCTCTGGAGCCACATGAAAAACAAAAAGCCAAATTACAAATGAAAATCACCGACAACCGGTCACATCGACAGAACCACACGGCTCCTCCTAATGCAAGCTGGCGGCCAAGCACATCAACAGGGCTCCGCGCTGCTACGATCCCTCGCTCCCTCGCAATATGACTGCCATATGGAGGGCTGCAAATCAACAGCTGAGGGGATGTGCGCGCGTGCAAATTGTTAACATATTAATATGTGTAATATCTGCCCAATAGATGTGTGTGTGTGTGTGTGTGTGTGTGTGTGTGCCACATGTTAAGTGTTGCATCGGTTTCTCAAAAACGGGTCTTTTATTGCCTGCCGCTTTGCAAAATGAAATAAATACAGAAATCAATAACATGCCTTGACACAAACAATAGTCGCACAATAAATAGATGAAATTCTCCAACAGCTGAGTCCTCTGCGATGAAAAAAAAAACAAACAACAAATTACTCCCAAATTTCAAAAGATCCTCGCCCATGGTGGGCCCGAGCCGACGACATGAAGTTATACGATTGCGATGATAAAAAATGAAAGCCGCCTCCGCTGGTGGACGCTGTGTTTGATCGAGTCATGCACTCATTCAACCCTCGTTCCCCTCAAACTGTGAGATCGACAGGAATTTACTTTAAGAATAGAGAGGGGAAGTCCTGCCCCTTATGGCAACTTTATTTTCAGAAATAAATGTGTTTGGATCCCATTTGAATTGTACCAGATAAAATGTTTGTTAAAAAAGTCACTTCATTCATTCTCTTCACTAAATAAGGTTTAGCTTGTGCAGTTATTTTTTTGATTCAGTCCATACTCAGAGTCTAGCTTTGTACTCTCATGTCATCCTAGACAGAGCCCCGTTGTGATATATAAGCTGCCGGAGTAAAGGCCCTTTAAAGAACACAGGGGTCAGTCATCTCTGTCATATTAACCAGTGATGAACTGGGGCTCAAAGCCAAGAATAACGGCCGCTGTAGCGATTACTTGTTGCCCATATATCTGAAACTCTGTCACTGTTGACCCGAACCACTGAAGAACAACACGCTCACGGTTATTATGGACGCTAACCAGATGTGTGTCCAGTATTTCTCATACAAGCTTGTCAATGTGCCGTGGCGAGATTTACTGTGTGTGTGCCATAGACATGAAATAGAGAAGTAGAAGGAGGGCGTAGCAGGATGGAGCGGCGGCCATTTGTGTGTGTACAGGAACACTTCAGACAGCGGCATTAACAAGCCAGCTAACGTTAGATCACTTGGTAATTTCATCATTCTATAATGCTTACGGGTTACAGAAAATGGGCTCAGCAGAAGGCTGGTGTCCCTCCGCCTCAAGCTGCTGCTTCGGTGAAGGACAAGCTACCAAGCTAACTAGATTCCGAGATAACTAGCCACGTGGCTAACTAGCTAACTAGCTACCTAACTTACTAGCTACCTACCTAACAAACTATCTACCTAACTAGCTAGTAGCTACCTAACTAACTAGTCACCTAGCTACCTAACTAACTAGCTACCAAATGAACTAACTAGCTACCTAACTAACTAGAGCTAGTTAGTTAGGTAGCTAGTTATCTAGGTAGCTCTACCTGGATAACTAGCTACCGAACTAACTAGCTACCTAATGAACTAGCTACCTAGATTACTAGACACCTAGCTAACTAGCTACCTAACTAACTAGCTACCTAGATAACTTGCTGACTAACTAACTAGCTACCTAACAAACTAGCTACCTAGATGACTAGCCACCTAGCTAACTAGCTACCTAACTAACTAGCTACCTAGATAACTTGCTACCTAACTAACTAGCTACCTAACAAACTAGCTACCTAACTAACTAGCTAACTAGCTACCTAGCTATCTTGCTACCTAGAGCTGCGTCTGCGGTCACTGTTTTGGCAACGAACAAAAGCCACCACTTTCTTTTGTATTCGTCAAATGACCACTGAAAACAATCAGTGCGGTCACATGGTAAGATCGTATTGGTTTTTCCAAGAAATACGTTGCCACTCGACGGGGGGGTCTCTTCTAAAATCCCTGTTCACATGCCGTTGAATAATTCCGATAATGGTCAGTGACCTGGCTGACGCTTTGTTAGATGGGGCTGTAGCCCTTTCCACAAGACGGTGTTAGAACTACTTCCGGTACACGGCTACTTAAAAACAATAACAAACTATCTGGCGGCATAGCTTAAGAATGTTCAATTCTTGCTCTTGGTGCAGCATGAACGCAGTTTCCTCGTCCGTCCAGAAATGAGTTGTTGATTTCTTCGAAGCCATTGACTGTTCCCGGCAAAAATTCTTGCGCATGCTCAGGATGCGAACAAGATTCGATCTCGTTCACAAGGCGGCACAAGTCAGATAAACAACGACTCAAGCCAGGGGTTGCAATCGCCTTCAGAAATCCTATCCCTACACGTTTCTTATCCTGTACACGTGAATTCGATACGGTTTTGATGGGTTTAAGATCGTATAAAGCTTGCCCATGTGAACGCAATGATTGTCTGTTCATCTCCTCTTCGTGTGCACTCTGAGACCTCCATCTTGCTTCCCGAGTCACCGTGACTCTGCAGCCTCACATGTAGGCCTGCACACAAAAAGTAGAAGCTGTTTCTAATCACATTGCGATCTTGGGAATATCTGCTTGTATAATTAGGAATTATGTGAGTCAAGAGGCCGCGCAGAGGCAGGAATGCCGGATCATTATTCCGTCATTTCAGCTTGACCTCTCACCGTTCCTGTAAAATCAGCCTAAAACGTTGATCTAAGGCCTAGTCAAAGTAAATGGAAAGCTGTCGTTGAGCCATATGGAGGGCTTGCAAGGGTTGGTTCTGTTCTTAAAGGTAACACTTTTTCTCCAACAGTCAGATTCACTGTAATTGCTTCTGGCTGAGTAATAGAAGACTGAACACGCTGAATAGAGCCTTTTTTATTTCCACCTGAATATTTAGTTGAAAACGAATTAGCTGGGGACTTGTTTGCTGTGGAACCACAGTATGAAGCCTTCCTGAGTCCACGTTTGATGATAATACCTCAGATTGGCATTCAGTGAATGAGTGAGTGTGCACCTTTGTGTCTGTCCACGGCTATTCTCGCATCTTGCTGCAGAAAACTGCAGAATATTTTGGGTGGTCAACCATGGTCGCATGCTCAAGGACCTTTAGTGGTTGCGCGTGACTCACACTATTTCAAAACACCATTTATTGCCTCTTTTATACTGCCGTTGGCTGCCTGCTGACTCCTCACTCACTACTACTGGCCCACAGGGGCCGCTAGTGATAACAGAGCTTAGTGCATCTCCGACCCCCCCCCCCCCCCCCCCCAGCTGCTACTCTGCAACCACAGTGGGGGGGGGGGGGGGGAGGAATAGTTTTCAGTGTGTTTGGCTAACAGCTAACAGATGGCAGCCAATGGAACTACCAGTACACATACTGCTGAGTAAATTGCTGCAACTCAGCCACCATCAAGTGAGCAGCTTGGTGGGTTTCAGTTTTATATGACAACTTTCAGCCGATTGCCTACAAACATTGCCGCATTTAATCACACAATACAGTACAATACAAGTGTGTCCAATACATCTTGGACAGGCTTGGCGGAGTTTTTTTCTAGTAAAGCCATGTGGAGACTCCAAAAGGACCCTTGGTAACCATGGTCACCATTGGCACTGAGATCTACCCACTGAAGCAACATTTGCCGCGGGATTCCATACTCTTAATGAAATGTCAGCACAATCATTAGCAGCTGGCTTGGTCTTTACATGAAATAGAGGAGGCAGGTGCTACCTCTTCAACGTGGACTCTCATTGGCTATTGAAGGCTGTAGATAGGACATGGAAGCTCCTATTGTGTGGTGTCAATTTAAAGGTCCGGAACGCAGCCATCATTTTATACCCAGATATTGGCAATGTTTGCATTTAAACTGGAGTTATAAAAGAATATGTGGAAGATTACAAAACCATTTTTGATTAATCTTATCGATCTTAAATAATTTGTTTGCTTGTTAGTGGTCTGACAATTGTATCTTGATAGGGCCTTGCATCAACCGAATCAGCTTCCCAAAGATATATCACACAAGCTACTGCGTACCCGTGTTGCGTACTTAACACTCAGAGTGTTTTAAGGGGTTAACGTCGGACCTCAAAAAACAGAGATTGCGTCGAGCTGAATGACCGAGGCGGTCACTGTTACACCATAGCAACTGCAGGAGCTGTGGAGAACACAACAGAGGAGTGGCACTCAGTTTTCCTCCAGTAAGGTTATTACATAGAAAATGGAATGAGATGGAACAAAGGAAAGCTGCAGAATGAAGGTCAAAACAGAAGAAATACAAAGGAAATTCTAAAGGTGAGGACGGAAAACAAAGGATAAAAGTTTCTTGGAGCGAGCGAGTTGGAGTGAAAAGCACATAATGTTGACATATGCATAAACCCCAGGGACATAGGGGAGAGCGAGAGTGAGAGAAAGAGGGCGAGCAATGGCTAAACTAACAGTCAACAATTAGGTCAAAGGTCAAATTGGTGACAGGACCCTGGTGGTCCAAAACACAGATTGTGGAGGTCCGGTGTCCTAAGAGGTCAACTCTGTTTGTGGGGAAGCCCACTTGTCAATTTGCAGTGAATAATTAGAACAATAAACTTTGCATGTGTGGAGCTACATTGATGAAGACAGGAGGAAAGGAAAAAAAAGTAGCTGCACAGGTCACGAGTTGTTTGTGAGTCAGTGAGCTGTGTGACGGTGAGTCTAACAGCCGCTCGGCAGGACGGACTCCACCTGTGACTTTGATATTAGAGAAGTGCTGGATGCTTTCAGAAAAGACTCCTCTGACCTACGAGACGCGTGGGGAAGGGTAAGGAGAAAAAACCCAGAGGTGGAGATATTTCCTGGAAGGAAAAGGAACCAATTCTGAATTCTGGAATTCCAGGATTTCCAGGTTTCCCGCGGTGGCTCCGGAGCTTGCAGGAATCAGATTTGGCCCCTGAAAGTGATTGGACGCCGCAAAGTCGGCTTCCTGAGAGGATGTGCAGCTGTGATTTGTGTCCACTGGCTGTCCAATGGCTGAGCTGTTCTCCACACATGTGGTCTGTGGAGAACATAAACTGAAATGACATTCAATTCAACCCAAAATCACAAATCCATATTTTTCCCCAACCAGTTAGTGACCACTGGTTTTACACTTCTTTTCTAAGATTGATCGTGGGCTACTCTGAGACCACTAGACAGGGCATAATAATGAGAAGTGAGGGATTTCTCACACAGCCATAAAGAATTTACTGATTTCTTAGCAGAAATGAATTTCCCCGTCATTTCAGAAACTGACACGGAAAAAGTGATCTGTGTCCGTTAAGTGACTCGGCGTCTTCCTCGGTGGCGATGCGTTTGGGTGGTCTTGTTATGACACACAAAAGCCCCGTTTCGGCGCAACTATAAACACCCAAAGAGATTGCATCTCCTCAGCTTCGTCATTGTCACCAGTGATTAATACACACTTCTTGTCTGCCGTCAAAAACAATGATTCACTGTGTTGGACAGCATCTTGCCTGAATGATTTTTCATTATTATTTGGAAAGCGGGCGAAGACACAAACTGGTCACAGTACATTAATTTATTATGTCATCCTCAAATTGCAGAGGAGGTGGGGGCTAAAAAAAAGACTGGAGGAGCACAAATGAGTCTGGGAACCATCGGGAGTTACAGAGCATCATGGGGTCACCGACAAACAAAATATAACGGTTCACTCCTTGCTCTGAGAAAAAAATGTGCTATTGATCTCAGTCTATAATGCTACTAAACAGGAAACGGCGACATTAGCAGCCATGAACAAATTATAAATTGCAGATTTGCCCTCGTAGATTTGCCCCACCGCGGTGCAGACAGCATGGACCGTGCAGTCTGATTTTAGCCTGTGTTACCAATAGCCCCTGGGGGCATTTATCTAGCATGTGGGAGCAGTATGTGAATAAAAAAAACGGCATTTGGTTGGTTGGCCAGACATGAGAGGGAAATACAATGGGAGGGATGAAATCTGAAACACTAATCTGGCTGTAAATTCATCCGATCGGTTGGTTGTGAAAGGTCACAGAGTTGCGTTTGGACACCTTTGCTTGGAATCGCTGCCGTATTTCACACACATGGATCTGGTGTTGTGAAGATTTGTGTATCAAATATCATGAAAGCTGCATTGGAGGAGGGGAGGGGTGTCTGGGTAGGAGATTGTGTACACTTGTGAATCATTGTGTTGCTCCGTTATCCCTGGGTGGGTCCTGGTTTTTGGCAGCAATGATAAATATTGTTCCCCTTAAGGACGCTGAAAGCTAACACCACGATCTCTTAACTGCCCGCAAGTCAAAACCCCACGAGGATGAGTCCGGTCAACTTGAACTCCAGCTTGTTGTCATCCTCAAGCTTCTCACAGCGGGATGTGTTGGCTTGGAACTTCTTTTATGTGGCGGAGCAAAAAAGAAACAACTTTTATGTTTGAAAAGATAAAGACGTACTTTTTGTGGCCGGAGCCCAGCTGGAGGCGGAATAATTCTAAAGAAATGTATAATTGCTGCAAAAAAAAGGTTTCTGTCTCTATGTACAGTCACTCACTGTCTGGGACCTTTGCGTGACTTCGCCAGGAGGAGAGGACGGCTAGCTATTCATTTAACTAGCTTGTCAATCTCCAGACCTGGCTACTTAGCTAGCAATACTCCCGAGTCTTGGGCAATTCTCCTGGCACAGTAAGGCTCATTCTTCTAACCAGTGTAGCTTGAAAGCATGGTGGAATCAGCACAGTAGCTGGCTAACTAGCCCAGCCTCCAAATGAGTAAAACACAACTTCATCCATACACTGCTGTCACTTCACTTCTATCATTTTGTAACCAGTGTTGCATGAAAGCATGGCGTAATTAGCAATCTAACCAAGTAGCCAGCCATCTGCTAGTGAGCACACTAATTGCACCAATGCTTTCATGCTACACTGGTTACATAAAACACACCCGTGTCATCTCCCTTGTAATATGACGACTGAGGAGGTTAGCAGAAGGCTAAGCTAAACAATTAGCAGCATTTTCTCTTCATCTCTGAAACTTAATATTTTGTAGCTCGCTGGAGGCGAGAATCCCAGATTATAGTCTTGGATGCATGCGATATCGATTCTGACACGTCTTCGAGGTGGAACTTGAGCCACTCTGAGGTATTTTGTTTTTGCCTTTCCATGTTTTGCCTCCAGCTAACGCTGTGACATAATCACGAGAGGGTCTTTTCTCTGCATGTCCCAAAACACAAGCAAATTACGGCCGCAGTCGACATCATTTCTAATGACTTTAATTTCCATTGACGTTTCTTTGCTGTGACCCCGTCCACTCTGACATCCGGTGTCAGTCTGATGTGTCAGCCGCTGCAGGTGCCAGCTGCCTTCAGGCAGGTGTGTTTGGAGTTTCATAGCAAAAACACTGCCAGAGGGCAGATATTTAAAAATGTCAGGTGATTTTTTACTCATTTCACTCCCCATCTGAAAAGGCCGAGCATAAAGGGATTACAGGGTAAGAGCATGTCCAAATATCCCCATCACCACGAAGGCTCCAGGTGTCAGGCCACGTTAGCGTCAGCGCTCCCCAATAAACACACACGTCCCCCCGCATTAAGCTCCACATCTAACCC
Organism: Eutrigla gurnardus; assembly: GCF_963514095.1. Classification (NCBI taxonomy): domain Eukaryota; kingdom Metazoa; phylum Chordata; class Actinopteri; order Perciformes; family Triglidae; genus Eutrigla; species Eutrigla gurnardus. Next base: position 26,845,201 of record NC_139922.1, on the reverse strand, counting down.
CCGGGGGTCCCAGACCCAGGACTGGGCACACCTGGTTTAACCTGTCCACAGATGTAGACTCTGTTTGGGTGAAGGACAAGGGGAGAGCTGCTGAAAAGTGGGATTGGATTCATTCATTGGCTGGAGTCCCAATGTTTGATTCCATTAACTAGTATCCTTCAGCTGCTGTCTGAAGAGATTAATACTGTTCAGCGGCCGCGGTTCATACCTAACCATTAACCTTCTGGAAAGCAAGCCGTTAGAATAACAATCACCTACAAACTCTTGTCTTAAAACCTGATTGGATGTTTCTGCTCCATTAAGAAATCCCAACTTCTCGTCTCACATTAAACTTCATCGTTTATTTTTCTCAAAGTCTGGACAGATCAGGGTTTTTTTCTATTTAAGAGGTTTTCCAGAAATTATAGTTCAGACACCGACGCTCATTAAGCATGTGAGCGTTTGTACGTGACACACCCACCTGCTGCATTATGGGTAGAGTGACAGATGTAATGTAAAGAGGAAGGTAGGCTTTTTTTTGGAGTGAAAGGAGTCATTTTAATAAACGCTTGTTCGGCAAGGACTTTTTTTAAAAACTCAATAAAAGTCCTCACTGAAGCTGAACCCCGAATCATCCATGGAGACCTGAGTGAACCTCCAGTAGATGGTTTGTAAACACGGCGTTATCGCCAGCCCTCCTTCGTACCATGTCATCATTCGTGTACGAGACGAGTGGATGAGTTGAGAGTTTCGGGACGGGTCAAATCCCAAACATACAGAACAGATCTGCTGATCTCTGGGGTTCTGATAGGTTCCAGCTGCCCCCCCCCTCCCCTCTCTCTCTCTCTCATGGGTCCAATGCATCCCAGATGTCTCACACTGACTGGCTGGACAGTCTCACAGCTGGCGAGAGAGAGGAAAGGGAATCAAGGATTACCTGCCAAACCTGGATTGCTCTGCTGCTCCGTCACACTGGAGACTTTATACTTGATCTGTTTCAGCTCTGAACAAATGACGCACAAAACACAACAGTGCAGATAAGCAGCGACTTTGTTTTACATGCAACACATATTCCCACAGTATTCCACTAATATTCCCTGTTTGTATATTCCGATTAATGTTCGTTGTCTTTTCCCCCTAATCTCACCACCATGTTTGGGTAGGGTGGGTAGAACGAGTCCTCCTCCAATAGGAAGACTGGCGGCTCGTTCCCCGGTTCCTCCAGTCCGCATGCTCGGGCAAGATACTGATCCTGGAATGGCCCCTAAAGGCTGCGGCATCGGTGCGTGAATGAGTTAGTTAGACCCTGATGGGCAGGTGACAGCCATCTGCCATCAGTGTATGAATGTGTGTGTGTGTGTGAGCGGGTGAACGTAGACATGTAATGTGAAAGGCTGAAAACCCTTTGAGGGTGGCTGGTGAACCCCACGTCCATGTAAGCCCCTCCCTAATTGCTTTATGGTCTATTTGACTCTAAATGGACCATAATTTACTAAATTAACATCATGCTGGATTGAAGAAGTAGGATCACGTTCTCATTGACTTCTATAAAATCACTTTACCACCAGAGGAGTCGCCCCCTGATGGCCAGTAGAAAGAATGCAGTGCTGACTTCACATTTCCGACCCGGAGGTTGTCCAACGCACAGAGCTGGATGGAAACAGACAAGAGGCCGTGTCTCACAAAGTGCCTTAAAAGTAGTAATAAAGTATAGTAAATATAATATGCTCCAGTCAGTATAGAACATAGTCACCATTATATCCATTCAAAGGCCACACATTGTTCCTGAACAAAGAACACATTGTGTTTATTTAACTGCGTTGCGTGTTGAGATAAATATCTGTTATTGATGTCATCACACATACGTACGCACTCTGTCATAAAAGAATGGCTTTCGTTTCTTCGCCTGCCCGTCACAGGTGCTTCGCTCTGTCTTTGATTAACTGTTTATTGCTGTCGTGTTTTGTATTGGCTCTGACTTTGCAGAAAGCGGAGCTGATAGTGTTTAAGGAGTTTGCTATCATCGTCCTTGGGAAAACATTTCACTAGCTGTTGCTGCTGCAGCGTCTCCAGCAGAACAGAGAGGCACCCAAGAGACCGTAGACCGCCTGCTTCCAGAGTCCCGTCACTCTGACACTCCCTCCTCAAAGCCCTGATCTGCATCTCCTCTGTGTCGCATAAAAGTCCTGCACATGCTGCAAGACCCTGCACACACACACACACACACACACACACACACACACACACACACACACACACACACACACACACACACCCAGGCTTTCACTCAGCCTCGGTCCCGTGTGTTTTTGTCTGGAACAAACCTATTAAATTGTGCAACACACCTTTAAATTGGCCTTTTGGGGATGATGCCTCAAGCACATTTCATTAAATGTTTTGACATGCTGTCGTTTTATTTATTGCATCAGTTATAAGAACGAGTTCGTCGGAAACCTTTGTCCATTACAGAGGGGAGTTGTGTCAAAACCGATAAATTTGTCCCCAAGAGCGAGTGTGTTTATGCGTTTTTCTTCAAATCCAGGTCATTTGAAATCAGAGGTTTGTTTCTAAACACATTTATACACGTGAGAAAATAATTTGCGACAACATGTGTGAACAATATAGCCAGCCCCTCCAGGATTGCAATTAAAGCAAATTAAATTAGCTAATAAATAATGAATTATAGTCTCTGCACTTTATCCACAGATGTCCTAAATATTTACAAATACAGCATATGTTGTTAGGATTTTTGTAATCCTGGGCCTTATTTGTTGAACACTTTGATTACACAACAATAACAAAAATGTATTAATGCAACTATTTTTTTGCAATGCTCAGTTGCTCCTGCAATTTCATTGCAATACACCAAAACATTGCAACATGCATTGCATTTTTTTTTTAAAGCTGTCATGAGATCAGGCATTTTAATCTGCAACAATCCCCCCAAAATCCCGGAGGGACTGAATAGAGTATTGAATTGTGGAGAAAATGCGCCTCTCAGCTCGACGACGACACCATGAAAACGAAACACGAGACGCTCACTTATTCCTGACGTGTTTTTCCTGTTGGAGATCTAAAAGCTGAAGCATTTGATGGATCGGAGACGGGACAAGTAGGGAACTAGAGGGACTTGTTAAAACTTTGATCCGGTGTCGGTGAAGCAGACCTAAAAGGAAGAACGCTCGTTCACCGACATTCACACCACAGCTTTAAGGTTTCCTCCGAGGGTTCCAGATCACCACTGTTTTACAGCAACACATACTTCGCACGTTGACTCATGTGTTTAGGCTTCGGCTGGATGGCGGGACTCACGTGAGGCGGACCACGCTGGTCCTCCCTGGGATCTCTCGTGGGCCTTTAACAGAAGACATTTGATGTCAGGGGCCCACGTCAAAACCAGATGGCCCTTTCATTACTTTCCCCTAAATCTGCTTCAGGACCAGAGATGGCAACACATGGGAGCCGCTAATGACATGTTGACATTAAAGTAACGTGGAGGAATGCATTTCTGCTGCCTCGATTTTGTATCCAAAACAGATTTGTTTACGACCACATTCTCAATGATTTTGGGACAGATTTTCACGATTATTCACCTTTTTCTGTACTGTTATAGTCAGTCTTTCAATTTCAAGAGTAATGAAGGATGACATCAAAGTTCCTTTACGATCATCTGATGAATTCTTACGAACACCTGTGTCAAAAGAAAAGACACTGATTGGAGATCTTTTCATTTGCTAAACCCCTCCCCCGAATGGTGATTGTCCAATCACACATTAGCAAACCTGGCAGTGTTTGTCTTTTAGCCTTCTTAAAACCAAAAACACAAAAGCAAGGTGAGAGACATTTTCAAGAGGTTTGGTGTGTCAAAATAATGTACATAGTTAGTTTTAGGTGTAGTGCAGCCTATAGTGCCGTGTATAAAAGTACTTTGTTATGATGTGTATGTAAACAAATGCTAAGCCATTCAAATAATATTTGTTGACAGATTAATATATTTGTAGAGCATGTTTTAATCCTATTTTGGCATTTCTACATCACAATTTCACAACATTTAACACATTGGAAGCTTTATATTGGCTTATTATAGGTTGTATTCATGATAATGTGCATTTTTGTATATATTTTAAGAAAAGTTTGGGATCAAATTATTTCGTGGACCCCTTGCAGTAACTCTGCGGGCCCCCTAGGGGTCCCGGACCCTGTGTTGAAGATCTCTTGTTTAGGTGACAAAACGACTTAGTTGAGTTTAGTAAAAAAACATGGAGTGACTTAAATTTATTACAAAAATTAGAAAAAAACAACAACCTCCTCCCTGCGCTGACATCCCCGCCCTCCTTTCAAAATGTGATACGTCGAGAGCAAACGTAACCCACGACGATATCCGTTTCCCTGGAACCTAATTCACAGGTAGCTTCATTGTGTGTGAACGTAATTTTCAGGAGCTGTTTTTTTATGCATGGTTGTAATCCTGGAGGGTTAGAAAATGAAACGAATATCCAAATACCTGAAACAGAATACCTTCCCCAAGACTTACAATAACTGATGAGTGGAATATTCAGGTGCCTTATCAGCTGAGGCGAGAGAGGGGAAACACAAACAGCAAGACGGACAGAAGGAATGCAGAAGAATGTTTTGTGATGTACAGATTCCTGAGATCACATGTAGCCGTGAGCGGCGGCGGCGGCTGCATGTGTGAAAGAGCTCTTTGTCTGCCGCCCAGGTTCTTTGGGTTCAGCTAATCAAATGGATTAGAAACGGCTTTGAAAGTCCGCCCGTTCTGAATCGGCCATTGCTTCAGAAAACAAACACAGTGCCGCGGCTGCAGCCGTCCACTTCCACCGAGGTGCCTGTTTGTGTTTGTGCATGTGTCTGCCAGTGTGCTGGACCGGACCACTTTGTCTTCTTGAACGGGGGTCCGTTTGTGTACATAGGCCGATCTCACAAAAGTAAAGCAAACAGCCCTTCATATGCTGATTAGACGCTGCCCGATCTACTCAGATGAAGAAGAAGAAGAGAGTTTGGACTGATAATAATTTTGCTGTCTGACCCAACACGTCGGCCCTGCGATCCACCGTGTCGTCTGTGCCGGTTTCTGGCATTTTAATAAGACCCAGATATCACATTATTCCCCGTCCCTTCCGATGCTTTCAAGTGCAGCATCTGTTTGCAGTGTGATGTCGAAGCTAATCAGCGGGTATGACGCGCAACCAAATGGTGTCGATTGAAATGTTTCAGGCTGGGGTTCTTTTTGGAAAAGCTTCTGCTTCATCTTGATTAATTTATATCTGAGACAAAACACTTTGGTCTGAAAACCAAACAAACCATTTGTTGAGCAGATTCATACCCGGGCCGGGGGTCACGACGTAGCAGATTTTTATCACTTGCAGTGACACAGAATTCTAATAAACAGAATTGTAAACGATTGTAATGATTTTTTTCTTTTTTTTAAAAAACAGCATTTAACAATAATATGTGGTATAGCGGAACAGGGATACTAATGCCTGGTTAAGCGGTCGTTAACCGACAGGATTAGCGCCCTTGCATGCCGGCGTGGCGCTGCGTTTGAAGCGCCTCACAAGACGCCCAGCTGCAACAGTAACAGACGCACAAACAGGTTGAATCCATCATTCATTGCCAGCTGCAGCATGTTGTTCAAAACAGGCGACCCGAGCCGGCGTTTTAAACCCGCCTGGGAGTTAGCGTGTTTTGTTCGCTAACCACGTGTTGACGGTGCAGCTTTGTTGTTATGGGAACGTCGTTTTGAAGTGATAGCGGTACATGTCCACTATCACAGCTATTGTTTTAGGAAATATAACTGTTGTTTTAGGAAAGACCTGTTTTGGAAAAAAAAAAACAGGATTACTGACACTTTGTGAATCAGGAGGTCGGAGCTCGATGGGAGGAGGGTTGGGTTCGTCGGTGAGGACGCAGATTGTAACACTGCTCCTCATCTGAAGGCTTGATTACTCAGCTCTCCCAAACTGGGAACCGCCTGGACTTTCCACTCCATCTACTCCACGTCTATGTGTGTGTGTGTGTGTGTGTGTTGTCGTATTTTCTTTCCACTGTGTCGAGGAGTTTCCACCGAGTGTTTGCTTAAGAGAAGAAAAGGTCAGAATTGTGCAGGACTTAACTTCCCCTCGTGTTCCAGTCATGGAATGGCAGATGTCTCCGTCTCTCTTGGCTGCTTGTGTTTAAAACCTGTTGTGTTTTTACACACTGGACACAGTTGTGCGTGTATACAAGCATGCAAACACAGACACACACAGACACACACGGCACTCAACGCCCTGAGCTCCCAGGTGGCCAGCTTTAATGCCTGGAAGTGATAAAAGTTGGGAGGCCCCTGAGCCATTGAGAAGTGGAAAAATACGCTTTTTCATCCAAGCAATGAACTGATACATCACGCCATCAAAGCCACAGTCGCACACACACACACACACACACACACACACACACACACACACACACACAAGGTTCCACATGAGGCTCTATTTACTAACACAGCTCTCACGTGGCTATAAATGGGATAAGATGAAAACAAACGCATGAAACTAAGCATGTGTTTCCAAGAAGATGAGCTAAAATACTCACGGTCTGTCACGGTCATGGATTGTTGTTGAGTTAATTTCCTGTTTTATTTTTGAAGTTACCTGCCCGTGTTAGTTTGACTTCCTGTCTTTGTGGTTTTCCCTCCTTTTTTTCGATAGTTTTTGTCCCAATTGAGCAGTCGCATCCTTCTCGGTCGAAGGCCGAACAGAGTGGACTCTGAAATGAGACGTCTGGTCCGTCAGGTTCCAGCCCGCCCTCATGGCTGCCTACCTGTGCCTTGTTGCTTGGTTAGTTTCTTGTGTATTTTGACCGTATGTTTCTTGTATCGGTGTCAGGTCACCTGCTTAGTGTCTACGTTGTCTATGTCTATGTTTGAGCTGCGTTGCATACCATTTTTTTACATTCAGTCTGTGGTGATTTTAGCTTTGTATTTCTCAACCTTCCCCCCTCAGCTTTGTTTCCAGTCGGTTTTTGCCTTTTGTTTAATTTGACCTGCCTGCCTTCATTTCTGCAATTAGGCTGTTTGTGAATTCCACAATCGTGACATCAGTCTTTTCTGTCATCGCCACTGTTGAGACCTGCAAAACCCTGTCCTTACATCACTTTATTTGAAAAAGTAACTGACTACTGTGTCTGTGTCTAATCAACCACAATGTTGATGCCCTGAGCTGTGTGCAATGGGATGATTTATGGTTGATTGCAATGCAACATTTTTGGGATTTTTGTTTTTTTGCCGTGTTTATTTCCAGTATACAGTATGATGCAACATCGCTGTAATGAAACCCTGCAGTCACGTCAAGATTTCCATTTTCACATGTTCTCACTTTCACTTTCTGTCGCTCCCCCTTTTATTGCATTAGGAAATGTAAACGTGTCGCCCTGCCTTTTCTCCCTGATATCTTTTTCTTCTTCTTCTGTTTACCCGTATGCATCTCTGGTCTGCAGATGTATTCGTCGGTGCCGATTCATCTACGCGGCTTTCTGACGTCTGTCAGTGTCGACCTGATAGACTACAGAGGCAGAGAGCAAAGGCCGGGGCTAATCGGATAACTGGATCCAAAACTATCCTTGTTTGACCACAACGGCCTTTTGGGGGACCATGTAAACTGTCTAGATGAATTCTGCAATTCATTATGATGGTGTAAAGTGTTGTTTTAAGAAGAGGAGAGTTCTTTACATGTGGAAAAATGAAGACAATGAGTCCTCTAATTTGCAAAATGTGTCTCAGTCCGTCCAGATGTCTGTAATGACGAACAAACTGAATTTGAAAATGAAGATCTCCTCTCCTGTCTGCTGGACCTGCTCTGTCCTCTCTCAGGCAGCGTGATGGCTGATGACTTAAGCTCCTGTTCTTGGCTTAAATGGACAATTCAACATCAACAGAGATAATACTCCAATTACTCTAATAGACACGCATTGTAGCAATCGTGTCGGTCCACGTGAGCACAAAGCAGTTCACAAATCGCACATGTTGAGAACGGAAAAAAGCAAGAGAGAGATATGTGAAACAGCTAGACAGCACTCATTAGATATGTGAAACACACAATGGTGTGCATGAACTCCACTCATATGCACTCATGCAGACAGTCGGAGGTGGGCTTTGGGGGCCTTTGGAGGCGCCAGATGGGACAAGCTGCTGTAATTGAGGTAATCTGTCGAGGCATCCAGGGATGCTGATGCTCCACTGTGGGTTAAAATCTCACAGTGAATGCAATGAAGTATTATAAAGGCTGTCAGTACTTAGCCAGTTCACCCTTGGCTAAGCCCCGCCCCATGATGCTACTCGGTCAAACTGTCAGAGCTACCATGGAGCCCACACTGTCACTAAATGCACTCCCTGAAGTGATCTAGAGGGAAGGAGACAGAAGGGTCTATGATATGTGTTTGAAGGATATATCCAGGATGTCAAAGTGATTCAGCAGTCAAAACGAGTTAATAAGATAAAGATAAAGCTGACAGACTTAATTACGTTTGTAGGACTGAAAGTTTAAAACGTGATAACGAACAAAACAACTCTGTGAGGTTTCGTAAAAAACATCATGTTGTGGCTTAAAATTAGTTGAAAATGAAACAAAACAAAAATGCAACAAAACTACTGGATACAAAGACCGGTGGTAGACTCAGACTCGATTTAAAATAATTTGTGACACGTCAATACAATACATTTCCCTTGAAACATGATCCACACTGCAGTTTCTTGGGAACGCAACCAAGCTGGTATTACAGAACATTTAACCGTGACCAGCTCCAAATCCACAAAACCAGCCTGAAAATTAAGAAAATCTGAAGGGATTGCATGAGAGTCTACAGATCCGAGCTGGATAACCTGGTCAGAGCTGGCAGATGCTATGCTATGATTGGCCAGCCTGCTTCTGTTGGGCGGGACTAAGCGGAAGGTCGATTTTGCCTGTATCCTCCACGGATTCCATTCATCTCACACCATGCCCATCGCTTTGTCTTCAATCGCCACCATCAAAGATGTCACTAATCCAATGGATGTTCCGAACTTTGCTACCAATTCTATCAGGAAATCTGTTCCCCCGTCTCTCTGGCTCGCGGCCCTGTGGTCCCAGTGGCTCCCAGGGCCTCGCCGCGTCCAGCTGGCTAGCGTGGCTAAGGCAACTGTGACAGCTGGGATCCTTGACCACCCGGATTACAGCAACCCACTCACCATCACCAGCAGCCCATCAAGACAAGGAGTTTTTCCACTTCAAACCCCACAGAAATCTCTCCAAGTTCCCAGCCATCACTCCAATTGTTGTTTCATACTTTGGACATAAAACAGAGCTCTTCTCAAATCCTCGACTCTCTGTAACGACTTCCTCCGGTAAGCGAGGGGTTTGGATGTATCACTAATTTGACTGCTATACCTGGCCATTAAGAGCTGAGAGAAGTGCCGTCCTCGATATCCAGCGTGAGAATGTTTAGACTGGGAGCAGGATTTGGCATCCAGACTATCCTCTGTGGATTTGGTTCCAGTGTGATCACAGCGTGTCTGTGGATCCGAGAGTCAAAACAGGAACAGGTTTTCAGCAGTAACGCACCAATCCAAATCTGAGAAGCATGCGGCGGCATCATCTGTCGACACCGATGGTCTCCAACACTTGGAGCTGGGATGTAGCGCTCCCCCGTTAACCATCTGTGCATGTGTTGGGCTGGTAGTTATGGACTGGGAATGTGTATAGAACTCTTTCAAACATTGCAAGCTTCATTTATCTGTTCAAGTAATTGCTTTCAAACACCGGTTATGTAAATGACCATCATGACAAGGCTGTTATGGCTATAGCTACGATAGCACTCAATATGTTTCTTCTGGTATGCAAGAAGTTGAAAATAAAATATCAGGGAAGAGGAAGGTTCTCAGTTCTCTCAAAGGCTGCAACTGTGCCCAGATAAGCCCAAAGAAATGACCATAATGAGCCCCGCTTGTTCCTGACGGAGCCCCTAATACATTTTCTCATTAAGTTCATTATTGTTGGACAGAACATAGAATTCCGATGTGTTTCCTACAGTCATCCAGGGCTCAAGCATTGTAAAGACTCTCATTGAATTCCTATGGCTCACAATGCTGTTTGTAAAGAGGCGAGGTCAGGCCCCTTTTGCTGTTTCCCATAGGGCCTTATTTCGTAAAAAATATGTACTATAGTTAATGGCGAGAGAGAATTCATTTTTATGATCCCGTTTAAAGCGGTCTACATTCTGAAAATCAGACAGATTTGAAAAAAGCATCCCCCCCCAACCAAACCCCTCCCCTCAGTGTTCCACGATTCGATGCCAATAGGAGCCTCCTGGAGCAATGGCTCCCATTGGTCAATTTCTATGCAGGCCTATGGGTGATAGACTGTATGGTTTTACTCCAAATCGTAGACCATAGCTTTAAAAGATACATTAGCCAATTGTGTGTTGCATTCATTCAATGACACAATACAGCGGCGGCCGTTGCAGACACCTACCTAGATGATGCCATCAGGAGACGGTGAGATGATTGACAGCTGCTCCATGTGAAGTGGTTGTGGACCGGGGGGCGTTCCGGGAATCCTACCAGCTGTTCTCAGAGTGCTATGAACATGTCCAACTTGACATCGGGACTTTAACTGCAAAGTGACAATGGGCTTGGCCTCTCTGCACAGTTCATTGATGGTGTCTCATAAAATCTTCCATGTTTATCCATCAAACCAGCTGAGGCGCTTCAGACGGAGAATGTTCCCATCATGTATGTTGTTGTTGCTGCTGAATGCCCTTGATCTTCTGTCCACCAACACATGGAGTCAATCACGGAGCCACGAGGTTTGCATGCTTGCCCCGGTTTGTCCTCGGTGGTCACAACACGAGGGCATGGATGGAGTGACCCCCGGGCCCCTGTTTGGCATGGTTAGGGGCCTCCCTGTGCAGACTAGCAGACTCCTGTCTTTGTTGAGTGCTGCCCCTGTGAGAAAAGCCTTCGCGGCCCGGGTCTAAATGTTGACCCTACGTGCTGATGGTAAACATCACCAAGATGCCAAACAAACAAAAGCAAATCAGGCGCCGAGCTCCTATACGATCTCTGTAATGAGCCCCTCATTCTCCTCAGCTCCGGCTCCTCGTGTCCCCTGGAAGGCTTCGGCGGTTAGTGTGCTAATTTAACAGTGGAACATGAAGTGAGAGGCCAGCGTCGGCAGCAACCCCGGGGTTCATTCACGTGTCTGATGGAAATCCAACTCAGCTTTGTTTACATATTCATTCAGGACCATTTGGCCCCCCAAACCATTTGATTTTGTCGTCCACATTGGGTTTTGCTTTTTCCCCTCCAATAACTGTATCGTTGAGAGCCTTTTGGGAGTGATTTGGACTCGAACCCACGTCTGTACTTCTTTGCCTATTTGTACCCTCTCAGGAATCCCAAGTACACACTTCCTACACAAGTGCACAGAAACACAAATTTAACACAGTCACGCCGGAGATGAATGTGCACTTCACCAGCACAGCTGCTCCGTCTTTTACTTTCTCTCGTACACGCACACCCAATCCAGTGCCAGTGTAGTCCGGCCAAATCCTGCTCTTGAGCCAGGACTCCACTGCGTCCAGGACTTGACCAGCAACATTGGCTCACCAACGTGTGAGCCTTGTGGATTTGCGCTGATCGACGAGTGCCCACAATCCCTCTACATTCCAGTGTTCGCCTGTAACCGAAACTAATCCTGTAAGCCCTGATAGATATTATCACTTTACTCTGAAAACCACACGGTATTTAATTAAACCCCAGCGCTGTGATCCCTGTGGCCAAGTGGCGGTGTGTTTAAGAGCGGCACCGCTCGGTTAGCACGTATCACTTTTCACGGTGTGGTTAATTATTAGCAAAGACAAATCCGCGGCATTAAAAACCGAGTAAGTCGTCATTATTGATAATAACCACACGTGATGTTCTGTCTCTCTGCTTGTTGTCCATTCAGAACTTTTTGAAACTGGCCCTCGTCTTTTTTCCTCTCAGTGTTTTCCTTCAGATGACTATGCCTGCTGTTTTAGAGCTCTGCTTTTTCACCGGCTTTATGAGACCAATTGTAAATTCCTGTGTGTTGTGTCTCACAGTGGACTCTACTGGGTTTTTCCTTCACCCCACTAAATTCTGCCTCACTCAACTTAACTGCCTGGCAAAGCGCTCGGCCCTGGCACACCTTTCACACCCTCGGCTCGGCTCGTGAAACCGTGGGCTACTAATTAAGTGGTAATAATTGTGGAGTGCAGCTGATGGAAGGCGTGCTGTGTGTTGTGGCGAAGGAAGCGGTGGTCCGTCGTCAATTTCCTCTGAAAAGGTGTGTGGCTTAATGAGAGATTCGGTAGGTTTCACGACACAATGCAAGGGCAACAAAAGTACGTTTGAGCATAACTCTTTTTAAATATCTTCCTGTTTTTTCTACAAAGTATAATTCTCTTAATACTCCCGTCAAAAAAGTAAAACAAATGGTTTTGATGGAGTTAAAAGATTCATAGAAGTGACACAGAGTTGTTCTGTAAAGTGGTCTCCTAAAATTACGTTCCCACACATCGTAACTGCATCGTGAATTACGTTTCAAATGTATTTTGTCGTGAATTACTTTTGGTCTTGTAACCCCGTCTCCTACAAAATGACATTCCCAGGCAACAAAAAAAAAGTACTTGTATATTTCTACTTCGACCCGGACACAAAGAGTCTCGTTTTTTGATCCATCCTTCACCCCAACCTCCTCCCTACATGGACTTGTTTGAAACAAGTTTATGGTTAGTTTCCAACGAGTTTAGATTATGATCAAGAGCAAACGTAACCCACGACAAAATGCATTTCCATCCAAACGTAATTCCCAATGCAGTTTCCTATGCGTGAATGTCATTTTGAGACCAAGCTGGCTCCAGATGTGGCACAAAGGAGGTTCCACGTACGCAGCATGTTCGGATGGTGGACGGCTCCAAAAACACAGATTATACATCAAAAGGTGGCTCTTCCTGTCAAATTTGATGAAACGAGATTTGTTCCCTATAAATAATCAAGTACATGTTTGTTGCATGGGAACAGCATTTTGTAAAATACAACGTAATCTGTGACAAAATACGTTCCACTCGAAATTCAATTCACAGTGCAGTTTCCTGCCTGTCTCCTCAGAATGACTCCGACATAAGGAAAGTGCACTGTAACGTTTTGATGGTGGATTACGTTGGCTCTTGACGTATTGCAAATTAGTTTTCAAAGGAGTTCGTGGAAGTTCGTGTACGGAGGAGGTTGTGAGGGATTTTACTCAGGAGAGGGACCTTTTGTTATCTTTTTGTCAAGTTTTTTTCTTTAAAATATATATTTTTTTTTTGTTGACCACGTGTTTCAAACGGTATCAAACTGCGACCATTTCCCAGTGCTTCCACCCAGGAGACTACAGGGAGTCATTTTGTTGCCCAAACATGACCAAGTCATTTTGTTGTGGTTTTGTTTTTGTTTTGTTTCAATTTCATAGTAATTTCAAGCCAAACTGTGATGTTTATTACTAAACCTAACCAAGTAGTTTTTTCCTCTTCATTAACCACACGTTTCAATATGTGTAAAACTGCAACTGTTTGTTCGTAAAACAATACGTTTCCCTGGAAACCTAATTGAGGGTGCAGTTTAGTTGTGTGGGAATGTGATTTCTGTCGGGTTGTCTTTTCATGCGGGATTAAAGATGCCACAAGAGAGCTCAGGCCGCCGCAGCAATGCACAAAAACACGAGAGCGGTTTGTCTCCGGTGGTCGTGGTTTTGGTCGGAATGGGCTCAGCCTGCACCGAGAAGGTGAGCACGTGTGACTCAGTGAGTTTTGTGTTTTTCCCTCTCTTGAGTATTTGCATGTGTTTGTGGCCTGAGTGCATCAGTGTGTGAGCGGTGGAGATGGAATGGAGGAAATGCAGAGGAACGGAGCCAATCGGGCGACTCAGGAAAAAAAGAAAAAGAATAATATAGCGAGGTAGAGAGTGTGTGTTTGCGATACGCTGGCCGAAGGAGGCTCTTTAGACATCTGTTAATGATTTTGCAGATGTGTGTTGGGGACATGAGAGGGGCGAGTTTCACTGTAACAACAGAAGCTGCATTGTGCTTTGTCTAATTTAGGTGCATTATGTTCTCTGTTTTTTATTTTTGGGGCCGAAGAGCTCCGAGTGTTTGGCTCGCAGCGCTCCCTTGAATGGTTAGCATCACTCGGAGTGAAATGCCAGCACTCTTAATATCAGCATGCAAGGTGGCGTGCATGTGTGCATGAATGTGCACGCAGAACAAACAGAGAGTAATCCCTCATATAGTGGTGAAGGCCTCAGGTATGTCCTGTACTCCTTTGAACTTGCTGCCGCAGCTTCTGCCTGATAGAAAAAGGAGTCAAAGGTCACCGCTGAAGTCTCTTAACAAGAGGATATGACATTTGAACTGCAGACACGGGGACATATTAAAAGGGAGGGGGAGGGGGGGGGCTTCTGGTGAAGGATTTGTGCAAAAATGAGGAGGAAAGCTGCATTTCCTTCGGCGGGTTTAGTGTGAGAAAGATGCCACTGTTGAACCGGAGGACGAGGCTGTGAATGGCATTCCGCTATCAATGAAGTGAAATCTGCCCCTCTCTTCAGTGCATGATCCAGAGAGGAGGAGAGGCGTGAGTGAAAGAGGTATAGAAAAAGAGGCAAAGAGCGGGGTGGAAGGTGAAAGAATGCCATAGACAGAGATGCTGGGTGGGAGGGGACGAGGGGGCTCCGGAGAGCAAGGCACCGAGTGGTTGAAGGGGTTGACGGGTTTTGGGTCTCGATAGCTCGACGTGCATCGCTGATCCCGGTCTGCTCTCGGTCCGCACACACTCGTCCCCCTATTCTTACGCCGGCATTCAGAAGCACTTTCCCACTGGGAAGGTCAAAGCCCCCATTAAGAGAGCATTTTTGTCGCTATTTTCTGTTTGTTGTGAGGACGGCGAGTTGGAGAGGGCGTCCTGGTAATAGAAAGAATTTGCTTCTGCAGCCCCTCTCTGCTAATTCAGACTCTGGTTCCCACTTGGGTTGTCACCGCTCCCACACACTAGGGCTTTGATACGTGTCTAGACAGAGGCAGTTTTGTGCATCCATATGGAAAGTTAGTTCCTCTGTTCTGAGAAACATGTTGCTTATCAGGCAAAAAAAAAAAAAAAAAAAAAATTGGAGAACAATCAAGTCAAATTTCCTGGCAAGTACAAGCGATTCGTCCTAATCAACCGTGTGCAGAATGAATTCAACAACAAATGTCTGGAAGAGGGAGGGCTAGTTAACGGTAGCTGCTAGCAGTCCTGCTAAATAATGGAGCTAATGGAGGTAACGGCTAACAGAGGTCACGGCTAACAGGTAGTGGCTAACAGAGGTAACAGCTAACGGAGGTCACGGCTAACGGAGGTAAAGGCTTAGAGAGCTAACGGCTAACAGAGGTAACGGCTAACGGAGGTAATGGCTAACAGAAGTAGTGGCTAACAGAGGTAACGGCTAACAGAGGTAACGGCTAACAGAAGTAGTGGCTAACAGAGGTAACGGCTAACAGAGGTAACGGCTAACAGAAGTAGTGGCTAACAGAGGTAACGGCTAACGGAGGTAATGGCTAACAGAAGTAGTGGCTAACAGAGGTAACGGCTAACAGAAGTAGGGGCTAACAGAGGTAACGGCTAACAGAAGTAGGGGCTAACAGAGGTAACGGCTAACAGAATTAGTGGCTAACGGAGGTAACGGCTAATGGAGGTAGTGGCTAACGGAGGTAGCAGCATCAACAAAGGTTTTATCGAGTTATATCATGTTGCGTTCTAGCTCTATTCGGTACAAATGACTATTGGCCAATTATAATATTGTCTCAATTGGTGCAAAATCTGCAAATAAAGTTGCTTGAAGGAGATTTTTTTCACAGTCAAATAAAATAGATACTAGAAGAGGAATTTAAACTTTTTATTTTTTATCTTTCTTCTTAATTTGCTGTGTTTGGGACATTTTTGAAAATGACGTTTCATTTCTCAGATTCGCTGCTTTGTTCTCAGTAACGCTGCTCCCTCTCTTCATTCACTATATAGCTCACTCAAAAACAGCAACCGACAAATGTTATATATATTACACCTTTAGTAAAAGAAAAACATTTTTTATTCAGTTACCCAATTGTTCAAATAATCAACCGAATACTTGATTAGTACAATAATCAATAGCTGCCCACTATTTGACTATTTATGAAGTGAGAACGTGTGTGAGAGCGTGCATGCATGTGCTCTGATGTTATTCTCTTATGTTTATTGGCACAGGTGCATGCTGCTGCTTGGCCCGCCACTTTGAAGATGCCAGAGCAGGAAGTGAGGAGAAATAGAAAGGGGCTCTTATGAAAGAGAAGTGGAGGAGCAGTGAGAGGTGGAGGTGAGTGTTTCTACTTGAGTCTTATGTCGCACTAAGAGTACGAATAAGCACCAGCATGTGACTGCAGACGTTTCTATTAACGCTCATGGAAAGCGGTTGCTTTGCAGCTCTCAGATCTGCACGCCTGGCTTGTGCCCTGTTCTGTCTACAGTCATTAGTGTGTCTAGTAATGTTTCTGTTCGGACGGTAGCTCTGCTGTCTGACCCCCTCGCTACCAAAACCTCCTAATTGTGGTTAAATTGTGACGGGAAGCAGACGCAGCAATTAGACTCCTTCTGGGTTTAAGTAGAGGAAGAGCTGGGAGTCTTTGGAGCCGCAGCGGGAATATCTGTCCTGAACGTGCTGCATGTCGCTGTAATCAAAATCACATAACCATCTGTGAGATTACATTTTTCTTCCAGTATGTTGATATTTATAGCATGCAGACTCTTCATAAATCTTGACATGTATGCACGGTGTGACTGGCAGCAGGAAGTGATTGGGCGTGACACGGGAAGCCCTGTTTTAGTTCTTGGTCTGTGATTAATTGAGGTGTTTGAATAAGAGGACAGAAATACATCCATCTGCAAGGACAAGAGTCAGGAAATGCTGCACAATAACTCCGTATGTTAACGTTTTTTATCGGACATGGAGTTGCAGACTCAAAAATGTCATCAAGATTTGTCACGTAAATGTCAGCGTAAAGACTAACGAAACCTCCAAAACACCTTTTTCAGCTGAAAACCAATGTATATGTGTATTTAGAAGTGCTTTTGATCAATTCAGGTCCAAATCTTGTCACTTGAGCGCAAAGTGTTTACATTCTACACATTGTGTTATAGTGGTGACGGCCCTCTAGTAGTAGACTGTGGACAGGGAAGCATTAGTGAAGAGCAGCCCTTACCCATTCAATTAGCCTTTGAGTCACTTATGCTAATTGCTAACACTCATTGCTAACAGACACATCCCAGCCTAACATGTATTAGAGTTTTACCTGTATTTTGTCACTATAATAGTCTTTACAGCACTTACCTTAACATAGTCATAACAATAGCCAGTATGCCTGCGATTAGCATTAGCAATAGCGCTAGAGATTAGCACAAACTAATTGACTGGGCCACCATGAACGGTGAGTTTAAAACCAGTGATGTCGAGCCCAAAGCTAACGTTAGCTAGCAAACTAGCCAGCTGCTAAATTAGTAAAACTGTAAACAAGTTGATGCTTTGTCCACACATTTTGTCAGAAAGCACAATCCTATCGCAAGGCAACTAGTCAATAACACTGATTGACCAGATTGATGAGGCATTTTTCTTAATGCCCAGGCTCGGGGCGCTTCAGGCAATACACTGGTGTTTAGTTGCTCCTGTATGATTGTTGCATCACCGAGGTAGCGTTGTACCCTTTGTGTGTGCAGAGGTTTGTGCTCGCCTGCCTGTAATTACACCATATCTCTCTGTTTGTTTGAAAGGGCAGATTTTAGGTTAACATCCCCAGATTATGAGACCGAAGGACTTTGATTGCGATCTATACTCAGCCTGAAACGCTTGTTAGCCTGTGGTGGACATAAACAAGAATGCTGTAATTTAAGCCACATCATTCACTGGAAAACAGTGATGTCATTTCCCAGACCCAATACTTCTCGCACCCCCACTGGAGTCTCTGTATCGCGGTCTCTTTTGCGGTGAAGTTTAACATAGCAATGGCTGCTGGCACCAGCAAGAGTGGCCTCTGCTGGGTTTCCTGGTTTTCCCTTATACCTAATTGCTCACCACCACATACGTGACAAATGATGCCAGATGCCACAATGCAGAGAAATCCAGCTCGCTAAGATTTATTGGCTCCATAGAAACAGTTGGCCTTATTTATAGAAGCCTTTTTTTTACTAGACGTGGCCCTGGGGATCGGAGAGTGACTGGACCGAGTGCCAATGCAGCCTGTGGCACGTGTGAACCATTAAGTGTACTGGGAGAATTCAGTCAGGTGTGTGGAGCAGCAGGTCGTACTGTGGATTTACTGTGAGTGTGAGGGTAATAAATCAGAATGGGTTCATCCAAAATCACGGGTGTAATGGTACACAAATATCACGGTTTGGTACAATAAGGAAAAACAAAGTGAATAACTTTTTTTGTCATTCATTTCTAAATTTCTAAACATTCAACATCCAAACATGAATTTTGAGTAAATTTAGCCCAGTTCTCCCTGGGACCAATAAAGTATTTCTTATTCTGTAATGCTCCATCATAAGACTCTGATCTGGGCTGCAGCCACAGACTATATTAGAAGTGAATGTAGACATCGTGACATCACCCACTGGTTTGTGGACTGCCGTTTTTTGAAGCCTCGATATCGCCATTTGGTCGTCACCATCTTGGTTTTTGTGACCCCCGGACCGTACTACATCTGTCAATCACAAGCCCCGCCCTAAAGCATACTTTAGCTTTATGGTCTATTTGACTATAAATGGACTGGTCCAAACACACGTACCGTAACACAATCAACTCTTTGATAGCGTGTGCACGGCATGTGTGCTTGTGAATTATGTATCTGAAACTGGAAAGAAGTTGGACAGTCACAGCCAACAAGTGAAAAGCTTTATTGCTCCACATGTCTATTCTCCTTCCTTTACTGCACCTTATTTCCCAGTTTACTGTCTGCCTTTCCTGAAGTTAAGCTTCTTGGTGTCCAGAGAAATAACACATGATCGCTGTTCACATCGCTGCCGACTCGTCCTCTGGAAGCCTTGGCCCAGCGCAGCGTTTGGACCGCACGGCGGTGCGTTTGATGCCCCTCCGTCTTCTGTGTGCCGCCTCAGCTCCCGAAGGTATGCGGGCCAGGGGTTCCTGGCATCGCAGCTTGATGCTGCAGCCCAGATGAGCTCTGCTTTACTACGTCTGTCAGGCTCCGCCCACAGGAAATCAGGGAGGAGGTAAAGCAAGGCCAATACTCGGAGGCCAGATTTGTCCGTTTTAATTTCAAGTTTACTTTTGTTGCCCAAATAAAAAGCACTTTGTTGTTCGGCAATTACACAGCGATGAAGTGTTGCATTTGTTTTCCACTAACTTGACAAAGGAGTCGGCTGAGACGATGACTTGTGGTCCAGAAAATAAGTGCGTGCCGTGTTTTTTCTTGTGAATGCTGTGAAAGTCATAAGTGAACGTCATAAATGTTGCTGACAGCAGGCCGTTTGTATTTTCTGTTAAACGGGGCTCTAAATGTTTGTTTGTGTGCGTTCGGGGAGCGCTGCGTCGGTGGTGAAGGTCAAAAAAGAAAAAAAGAACAGATTACGAGCTGCGATGCCAGTTCCACCAGAATGATAAAAGCCTTCATCGTGGTAAATCGTTCCTCCCGGCCGGCATTCCTGCCAAACGCTCCTCTTTCCTTCTTTCTTCTTCTCTTGTCAGCAGCGTTTATAAATCTTCCAGTCATCACCACACAGGCAGAGAAGCTGCTGTGCTCTCTGGACACGTATCGTCTGTTCTCCCTGCTACATGTGGAAGTAAGATGTTGAAGTTTAAAAAATTAGGACAATGTCTTAAATGGAAGCTTTTCTTAAGGCCCGAAGCATGAAATACCATTTTGAAAATGTCTATTTCTTCAACCAGTAGTCTGTGTTTAGTTCCCGACTCCTTCCATCGTGAGTGTGGGGTTTAGTTTCTCATCCTAAAACCAGGTGCCAACCAGGTTGTACTTATCTCCACCTCATTATGTTACTTTCTTTAAAAAAAATAACCCAACATGCCGATGGCACGCTGAACTCGATTTGTCCGTGTTTCACGGATGTTTACAGTACGGCAAAGGACAAAACAAAGACTTCCTGTATTTGCTAAACGTATAGATGATAGTATGTAGCCACCCAAACTAAAACCAGCCATAAACTGCGTACACCTTTGTTTCCTGCTGCTGATATTGCTGGAGTTGACTATAAAGCAGCTTATTTCACCCCCGTATGTCTGGAGGTCCCAATAGGGGGATCCTAGTCCTCACAATGTTGTCTCCATTTTCCTCCTTGATCAGACTTTCTTCTGTGTTTTCTTTGTTCTTAGTTGAGGCTTTAAGTCGAGGGGGGGTCTTGGTTTTAATATTGTTTCATAATGTGATTGTTGCGAAGCCCTTTGAGGCCGCGACTTTGATTAAGGACTGTATAAATAAACCTGGGCTTGACACGGCTCAACTCGTGTATAGTGGTTTGAGAAGATCGCCACATGTACATTTTCAGAATTCCTGCTGCAGCAAATTCTGATCTGAGTAGCTTTTTGGGGGTATTTATTTCATCTGTTGTTGTTTTGTTTTTTCATCTACCAGTGTGGCTATCGACATGTCCAACACTTTGGTTTACGACCAGGTTTCAGACAAAACCAGCTGCATACCCATCAGCCTCAGCTGGACTTTGTGCTCAGTGCTTTTTAGCATTACTAATGAAGGTGGTGAACACAGTAAACACTACCTGCTTATCATCAACATGTTAATGTGTCATCTTGTGAGTGTGTTAGTGTGCTAACTTTAGCATTTGGCATTCAGTTGTATCTGTTTTAGTAGCTGCTTATCAAGTATTTCTGTTCACCATTAACCGGAGCTCTTTCAGTCGGGAGAATGAAGGTTCTCTGGAGGACTGAAAGTAAGCGGCTGAGTGTTTGGAGTTGTTTTTGACTGACACTCCAAAGGGCTTTTCAGTCAAAGGCTTTTTATAGAGTCGGGCACCAGTTGGCACCAGTCGTTGATGCAGTGAAAAAGTGAAAACCTATTGTGATTCTCCGTTCCCCGAATCGTAATGTAAAGGGCTCCTTGTGCACCATATCGGGGTGGTGACACTGGCACCAATCGCAGTTAACGCGATAGAGAATCTGCTTGGAAAGCTAGCCAAGCAGAACTACACTGGTCGGCCTGGAGAATAAAATTCCTCCGTTATGGCTGGAGTAATGAAAGAGGAAGGGGCGCGGGAGTCGGTAGGCATCTGAAGGATGAACTGATGGTTCAACGCCAACGTCCCACCCACCGTGATTGCTGCTTTAACTGTCAAATTTGGGTGGGGTTAAACGTGGACTGTGATTGGATGCTAGATCTCTGAGTGTTGAGTGACTTGCAGCCCAAAGTGTTTTTCCAACCCTATTTCTAGAAGATTTAAAAAAAACATCACATAGCTAGCTAACTAGCAGACAGCTAGTTTTAGTTTTTCTGTCATTTTTTTAAGGCTACAGAAAATGAGCCAAGTAGCAGGCTGATGAACGGCCCCTTCCAGCTCACAAGCTACAGGACAAGCTACCTTGCTAACTAGCTACCTAGCTAACTACTTACATTGCTACCTAGCTAAGTAGCTAGATATCGGTCTTCAGAGTTGCGTCTTTGACCCATTGATGTGAGTTTTCCCTGCAAAAACCACATCGCCATTTTTTTACTTGTCACATGACCCCTGATTGGCCATTCTCCTCCTATTCTACTTCTGTTTAACCCCGCCCAAAATGTGACGGTTACACCAATCAGATCAGGGTGGGATTAAACGTCCGGTACCGGGCTGCAGACAGGTACTCCTGGACAGATGAGTGACGTTCGAGGATATGGGCAAGGAAAGGCAATGAAGGCTTTAGTATTGTGGGTTTACGACCCTTTTAAAGTGTTTCACCCCACGTGACCCGCTAACAACCCCCCAGTGTGTGTGGGAAAAACACACTCCACAAACGAAGGCACACAATCACACACACACACACACTTCTTCCACGCAAAGTTGCGAGAGTGCTTTGCCCGTTCCTGTTGTTTTCACCACAAGCCGCAGGAAAGAGAACAAACACAAGGCTGCCATTGTGTGCTGCAGCCTGGGCCAGATAAGAAACGGATAACAGGCGAAAATAACTCAAGCCTATGTTATTAGATTGATTTATTTCCTATTTAGTGTGATTAATCAATGAGAGAACAGCAGCGCGGCATTTTAGTGTCACTCTCATACTATAAAGATAAAGAGAGAAAGCACTTCTTCCACTCTATCGCCCACTTAACAGCTAAAAACCCTAAACCTACTGACCCTGAGTCAGCCAAATACCGTGGAACCCTGTTTCAAGTCTCTCCCAGTAACAATAATCTTTCTTCATCACGTGTGTCTATTTTGCTCTCGGAGGTTACAGAGAGTGGAGAGGAAAAAAAAGGAAAGTTAAAGACCACGTTTTACGCACATGGAGAAAGTTATGCCCGTTCACACACAGTGCTATCAGAAGACACATCGGCCTGGTGGTCGTAAAAACACACACACACACACACACACACACACACACACACACACACACACACACACACACAACCTGGGCAGCACATACCAGTCTGAGCCGCGGATACTGAACCAATAATATTTAGCCTCAGGATATTACCGGAGATTTGCTTTCATTGTAACGGTGAGCACTGTCCTAACCTTTATTTGTTTGAGGATGGTGATAAAAAAATGTGCACGGTGACTAATGAATTCATATTTTGCTGAAATGATACCCCTGAATAAGTCCATCAGTGTGTAAAAGAAAGCAGTAAAACGTTCATATTTACAGCACAATTAAATACAAATTTAAAATTACAGAGAAAAAGGATAATATTCAGATTAAAGTCGTAGATGCAAATCTTGCGAAGTGAAATGATGCGGTTCCTTAACAACCCCCACACACTATTTTTCATTTTCATTTTCCGCATACATCATTTACAACTTTAATCTTGGAAATCTTAATAATTAACCGTTGTATTTTTAGCTTACGATAAGAGTCAGTTATACAGTTCAAAGGAATATAAAAAGCATTGCTTTGAGGAGCGGTTCGTCACTTAAAGGATGGTCCACCTTAAAGATCAGCCCACCTTAAACGAGCTGGTGTTTTTAGCTAACCCCTGAACAACATGTAAGCAACTGATAGTGTAAAGATAAAACTTTTGTCATGAAGACAATCTAATTAATACGTGTTTCATGCAATATTACCCCCCCTCCAAATGCACCATAATTATTATTTTTTATTACCTACAATGATCCTAAAGCGCCATCGTAGTTTTGATCTCACAGGGCAGAAAATTAAAAAATGAACAATGAATTCATTCAAGAAACACAGGACAGGAAGTGGGGGAGAAGTCTCACTTGGTCCTTTTCTGTTTAGTTTTTTCTCCATTTGTGAAAAAGCTTCAACAGGTGGAAGTTGACATCACAGTTATGAACAACTCCACCCATGCATTTATTTATATAAATACATATATCTCTGCTGCATAAATAAGAGGTTAACACTGGGGTCTATGTTCACAAAATCTATGTTGAGTCAATATTTCAAAAAGCGTGACTTCACCGTAACGTTTCTGTCACTCAAATCCAGATTTATCGCCGTTCTATGGCTTCGTCATCTCGGACTGAGAGTCACGCAGCCTCGTACAGGCCGGGCCTTGTGCTGCGGGAGTGTTTACCTTCTGGCAACTCTGGCTAAGCTTAAATGATGCGTGTGTTTTCAGCGTGTAAAGGCACGAGTCCATGTGTGTTTATGCTCGTGCCCGCGAGCGCGTCCGTCACTCGGCCTTCAGCTGGGCAAACCCGGAGGGGTTGCGTCACCGGGCCGAGAAAAGAGCAGCCCTGGCCAGTAAACTAGTCTTTAATTGCTTTGCAACTGAGAACACATTGCAGGAGGAAACAAGGGGCTCATTGTGAGCGCGCGTTCATCTCAACACACCTCATATTTTCTGCAGAGCCGCTGACCCCCCCCCCCCCCACCCCCACACACAACCAGCTCTGCAGCATTTACAATAAAACACAAAGCCAGCAATTAAAGTACTAAGTGTTTGCATGCACAGGCACATTGCAGACACGCTTAGCATGTGTGTCTGTGCTTCTAGATGCTGACGTTATTCCAAACGACAGGTCGAGATGCTGCGACGCTTAAGCACCGAGGATTAAGCGTGAAGTCGGCTTTGCTGGCCGGAGGATGAGGAACATTGTGCTTTCTGTGTTTCGGTCTGAAAGAGCCGAGTGTGTGACGAGGTATCAGAAATGATGGAGATTTAAATGTGTGTGTCTCATGATAGATGTGTGTTGGGTGGTGGTGGTGGTGGTCTGGCTTCGATGTAAACCAGATGTGGACTGGATGCAGACTATCGTACCCACTGGAGGGAGAATGAAGCCTGTGTGTGTGTTGGTGCATGCAGAGCGCCAGCATTGATTACAAATCCAGCGTCATTTTGCGCTGTTTTTTTTTTTTTGCAACCGCATTTGGCAAGCGTACTGGCATATTTGAGCTCACGCTTCATATGACTGACCCATAAATCACACAGACTGCCAGTGCTGTCGCAGAGCCCGGCAGTGTGAGAATATCATTACAGGCGTTTACATGGCCATTCGGTTTAAC
The DNA here is from genome assembly GCF_963514095.1 of Eutrigla gurnardus. NCBI lineage: Eukaryota > Metazoa > Chordata > Actinopteri > Perciformes > Triglidae > Eutrigla > Eutrigla gurnardus. Next base: position 26,820,486 of record NC_139922.1, on the reverse strand, counting down.
CTGCAAACCTCCAGGTCAACTTCGGCTGATGTAGAGATGAAGACGGAGGAATGATCATGAGATTAATTTAAAACCACTTTTCCCAGGAGGGAAAAAAAAAGGAAATTTAATAAGAATAGAGTCCGAATGTACAAAATGAACTGAGATTCTTTGCAGAGCTTCTTAATCAGCCAAATCTAATCAACGTATATCTGCTCTGGGCGGAGTAGCACAGCCTTCGGTGTGTACAATGCTGCATGTGTATGAGCTGCGACCCAGCTGCCAGCCCCTTCAAAGCTGTTATATTATCAGAGGACGCCGTCGGACGAGAAATAATAGGCTCATTCAAGTGGTCAGATGTTCTCCCTCCGCTCATAAAAAAACAAAAAAAATCATGAATGATTTGGGGGTAGTTCAAACTCGATGTGTATGCTCGATCTAATATGTGGAGTCTGTTCTCATCTCTCTCCACGAAGCCAATCTGGCCGTGGCTCCTTGGACTTGTCGGTCTTGATTTGGAACTTTTTTTAAGGACTTACCTGTCTTGACTTGGGACGTTTTTAAGGACTTGACTGTCTTGACTTGGGACGTTTTTAAGGACTTGACTGTCTTGACTTTGGACTTGAGTGCAAAGACTTGAGGCTCACGAGTGACTTCAGGTTAATGATGAATGCAGCTGTGTTGTAGCAGCAGAATAATCTGGAACGCTTTAGCCGATTTAGAGCCAGTTCTTCATAAACATGGCCGTCACGTGGATGTTTTCGGAGTTAAAACATTTTTTTATTAATGGAGAGCGGAAGAGGAGAAAAAATAAATGTATAAAAATCCTGCGCTTGACAAAGGCATGCTAGAAGTCCCCGAGGATAACGTTACCATAACATGATTGCTTTTTATTGCTATTTTGCCAAACAAAAGTTGTGTTTATATTGCTAATTGCTAACATTCCCAATATGCAACATTAGCCTCTCCTCGTCATATCCAAACAACGCTGTGGGTAAATAGACTAACGATCGCTTCAGCCCACAAATATAAATATTAGCCTTCGTAGCTGCATGGAAGTATCACAATGCATCATAAGGCACTTGTCAAACAAAATCCAGAAGAGAAATGACCTCAGCTCCTACCGGGGGTGGACTAGGAATGAAAAATGGCCTTGACTTCTGGCTCAACAGCAGCGCCTGAATATCTTCCTTGAAAAATGTTCTAGTTCTCAAAAAGGTCACAAATTTATTCACAATTCCTGAACGGAGGAATATACTTTAAGCAGGCCATTGCTTTGCTCACCAGTTGGAGAGCAATAAAACCCCTGGAAGAAAACGTCCTTGAAGTATGTGATTGGCCAGCCGATAGTAGTAGAGTTCCCATTCAAATCAACGTAGCAGGATGGTCAGAGCAGCGGCCATTTTTATGTGTACCGTTACTAATTTACGTTAAAAAAAAAACTGTTTACGGCAAGTTAAACTGATGTGAGATTTTGCTGTAAAGATGAAAAATGTGAGTCGTTTGAAAGCACAATGTTTACGGCCAGATGAGTGACAACTTTGTTGGGCTCTTTTTTCTTTTCTTTTTGTAACCAGTGTAGCATTAAAGCATGGTGGAATTAGCAAGCTAGCAAACCAGCCAGCTGCCCACTAGTTATCTAGCTTATACCACCATGCTTTAATGCTACACTGATTACAGAAAAGTGGGCTGCCACTAAGTCTAACGGTCTCTCCGCCTCACTGCCCGCTGCTACAGAAAAGGGCAAGCTACCTGCTAGCTAGCTAGCTAGCGTCCGTCTCCGGAGCTGCGTTCGCTCTCTTCCAGCGTCTGAAATTAAAATCAAGCGACGGGACAAAGGGCCACAGATATTCGTCGACAACGAGCAGCTTTCTCATGTCTCCTGGGTGAAACCTCCAGGAAGTTTCCAGGTCATCCCCGACTCACACTGGGACTCTGTTTTAGCAGCAACAGTTGTCACATTGTCAAAGCCAAGATGCTGCTGCTGCCACCGCAGACTCAAAGAGGTGCCTCTGTGTCTCCAACACAAACGGTCCTGCCCTCCCCCCGTGACCCGTTCACCCCCTTTTACACTTATTTGAACAGACCTGGACCGCCGGTAAACACATACCTGACACGGTGCGACGGCGACATCGAGAAGGGCTCCGGCTCCGGTCGCAAAGAGACGAGGGGAAAATGTGACTATTGTGCATTCATGTGTGAGCCCATTCCATTCCCACACCTACATCTTTATGAGTTCATATCCTCCTGGTCCTATTGTGGAACCGAGTAGCTGTTTCCATCACAGGAGGGCCCCTTCGGCCCCTGTGAAAATCCCGGGTTTGTCCCCCTTTATTTGGGGGTCTGTTACAGCTCAATCAACATGCACTACTCTTTTGGTGTAGTGCTCAAAAGAACCTAATCACATTTTATCCCAACTGAGTACAGGAATCTTGTACGTGAATCAACCAGCATTTTTCTGACTGCAGTGTGTCGGGTCCCATCACTCACTCGCAGTGAGAAGCTCATTCAGAAAATAGCTTTTCAAGGCCCTCAAAGTGTAACTTCACCCTTAAGGCCTCAGTCCGCCCACTGCATCATTTAAAAAAGTGGGGAAGAGAGATTAAACCACGGCGCCTCTCTTATTGAAAGCCTCGTTGCAGTTTTAACAAATATGAACAACGTTAGCTTGGAAAGTAGCGACAACAATTAGCTAGCTAGCGCAACCGTCTCGCTCTGTCTCCGACCACCGGCCTGCTGCTCCACTTATTTTCTGTAACCAGTGTAACATTAGCATGAAAAATTGGTAGAATTAGCAAGCTAAAGTTAGCCAGCGAAGTAGCCAGCTTATAAATGACAAAAACAACCTGATGAAAGTTACTGTCGCCAGATTTGATCTTGGAAGATTTGCGCTGATTTAAAACAGCAGATGGCGTTTTGAGATGTTTTTAAAATGCAGATTTTTTTAGATTTGGTCAAAAAACTCTTTGTGTCTTTAGCGTACTGTAGCGTACTGTGAGTGTTCCCCCTTGTAAGATTAGCGCTGATTTGAAACCCATTTTCAAGCATGAAAAGCCGATTTTTATAAATTGTATAAGAAATATATGTCAGTATCACCAGCATAGATGTGTTTCATCACAGTACAGTCATATCATTAATTTTCAGCGTGCAGTTGCTCATTAAATTGGAATCAAACTCAACATGTGCCTTATCTGTTCTTATGATCGTGGACTTTCTGTGCACTCGTGTGAAATCTCACCATCTCCAAAGCCAAAAACCGAATACTTCCTCCCTCCTTGGTTGGAAAACCACCCGTGGGTCTTTAATCCCCACAGAGTGGAAAGAGTGGCTCATTTATCACCGTCCACCTCAAACTGTTCTAGATGGAGGCCTGATTTTCCTGCCGGTGTCACATGTTAACGAGCAGATTTTACAGTGGAAGTGATGGACACACCGAGTGGCTTAATTGCACGTTAATTTCTTTCTCAAAAAACAAACTCTCCAGTTTTAAAAAATATTTTAAAGAGCTGTTGTTTTCACACCTTGGAGCTTGAATCGCCTCCCAGTCTGGCTCTCACATAACTTGGACACTTGATGATTTTTATTTGTATACATAAGTACTAACCTTGGGAGTTGACACTTCCTAAGTCCCCCAAACGCAGACTGACCAATCACAGCCTTGTCATCCAGCTCCAACAAATGCCCAACAAGCTGGCTAACCAAACGCCGTCCTCTCTGAGTTCATAACATCACCCAGAGGTGCTCAGTGAATTCACTGGGAACAGCAACACACATCGGCTGGTTTACTACAGCAAAAAGAACCCAACATAAACTATTTTCGTCTTCATATCCTTATGGAGATTGCGATGCTCCCCAGGTCAACGGCGTGAGAAAGGATCGAGTGTCCTTCTCTTTGCTAAGGAGCTGATGTCACTAAAGTGGAATTTGTGCCCTCTCTTGTCTAAATCTGATAATAGCGCGTCCCGTAAAACTCCCGAAGAAGACTGATGGGATGGATGGTTCATGGAGGGGTTAGGGCAATGAAACTAATTGAGCGGTGTCCTGTTTCCGAAGTGGATTCGGTTACTTTGTCTCATCACTGCAGGGGAAACCTGGACCCGGCCTGTATGTCGCTCGTAACGGGATAAGAGATGTCGAGGCAGAGACGATATAAAGACGAGAAAATTGCACGATGAGCGCCGTGATGTTTTTTGGTCACTGCGTTCAGTGTAACAGCCAAAGTATTATATGAGCCAGTGCTCGAGAGGCGATAGACTTTAAAAAATGCTGCATGAATTTGTTCTCAGGTTTCAGAGTGTGGAATCCGTCCGGAGCAGATAAGGAGCCTGAAAGTACTCACAGATGTAGCACCAAAGACATGCGGTCCAGTATTTGGCAGAGTGACCCTCTATTCTGCATGAAACACAAGGAAACGGGGGGAAGAGAAAGGGAACGAACCCAAACTCACGAGCCAACGAAAACTGTTTGGCTTCATTAATTAATAATTCAAACAGAAAATTCAATTTGTGGTTTACAGCGAAAGATTCCATAAATGTTGATCCTTTCACATTCAGTTATTTTATTTGATGTTTGGATTGGTTGTTCTTTCATGAGGCTCATATGATTCTATTTAATGCTATAAATTAGCATAAACTAACATTGAGAGATCCCCCCCCCTAACATCTGGACAGTGGGCTGCGGCAGACATCTGCTTAAAATCGTGCCAGTCATTTCTGTGAAAAATAGTATTTCGGCACGGAGCCGTCTGCCAGAATAGATTTAGAAATAGTTTCCTCTTCACCGTCTTCTTGCTTTTTGCAAGGTGACAGTTTCTGGAGCGTCGGGATGAATCTGCAGCAGGAGGCTAAATGCTAAAGCAGCTTCACACTCGGCTTTATTTATGAAGCACATTTCAGCGACGAGGCAATTCAAAGCTTTTATATATAAAACATCAGAAGCCAAGTGTTGAAGTGAGAAAATGCAATAAAGTCCAATTAAAAGAGTAATTTAAGAAAACAGATGAAAGAAGCCTCAACGATTTCTTATCCTATGAAATCAAGTGAGAAGGTGAAAGGATATTAACATGTTTGAGCACTCTCTGGCCTGAAGTCTACGGATGTGGAAACTCCTCCACTGACCCGCCGGGTCTCTTTGCACACCGTGAAACCGTGCTTTTCTTTCACACCGACCTGTAAATGAAGAGCAAATAAAGCCGGGTAAATGGTGCGTCGTCGGCACACAGGTGTGAAGGACTCTGCAGACCAATCGTCCAGACAAAGAGGCCGTTTCAAACGCCGCCAAGTCTTCCCTCTCTGGGTAGTTTCTAAACATCTGAAAACATCCTGGATATATCCTCCATCCGTCTCTCTGAATTAGATTGTTTCCGTTTTTCCATCCAAAGAAATAGTAAATCATTATTCAGTGCAGTTAGTGATGGTGTGGGCTCAATGGTAGCAGTGGCTAAGTCACTAAAGTCAGGATTAAGAGCAACAGGTGTCACAGTTTAAAGTGTGACCGTGTTACCTGGTGTCTTTCAGTCGAATGTGTCTGGAAGCATCCGGTGATTTCTTGCTGGTTTCTCTACCAAATACATGTATTTATCTGGCTTTGTTGCTTAACGCCTTATTGGCTGATAAGATGATTTGATTTTCTTCTTAAATAAAAACATTGTTGCTCCTAGATCGTTAAAACAAACCATCAACAACAATCTTATCTCCCATACAATAAATGGTTGGACATATTGTTAGACGCCAATCAGACGCTCTCTCTTTATGTTTTTTTTTATAGAAACTGAATGAATGTGCGTAAGTCCCAGGGCCAAACCCTGCAGCCGGACACAGGAGGCAGTTATGCATGAACTCAGCGGCTACATGGGAGCGCGGCGGGACGTAAGCAGGGGGTCGGGGTGTTGATCGCCACCGAAGCTGTGGCTGGGATTTTTAATGACTGACCGCGGCGAGGTTAGGAGGAGGTCCATTGTGTCCCGATCGCCGGCGTCTTCGCCACGCACATGGCCACGCTTTTCATGTCCAGCTGCTCCCACAACAGATGGAGGAGGACAAGGAGAAAAACATGGGGTTTGGGGGGATCTCAGACTGTGGAAAGAAAACATCCAACATTTTAATTTAGGTGTTTATTTAACTACTTGGTCTGATTGCGTCCATAGATTTGATATGAAATTCTCCAAAGGACAATAACTCATCTGCATATTTAAACATGCATTCACCGTGATGCAGTGGGGAAGTCTCATGCTGATTTCTGTTACTTGTGTTTCTTATAAAGTGTCTTCAAAAAGGTATTTTCTCTAAATGACTTCTTTCTCAGTCAGAAATCTCCACTTCAGGAGCTTTTACATCCAGCAAACGTTAGTTTCATTCCTCAGGTTTTTATTCACACATCATTCATACTCTCACTTATTCAATATTTTATAACTACAAACATGGTACAAATAGTTTTTATGTCTGTTGACAGCGTTGTCTGATTAATGGAGTGATTCAAAGAGATATCCAAAATCCCTCCCTCACTAAAAAAACCTCTAATATCTCTAATATGTCAACGATCTGTCAGTTCAATAGTTTAGAGCCTGCCTTTAACCAGTGTTCTGGAAAAATATGCAAATTAGCACTGTTTTGAACAGATCATGCAATGATTTGCGATTTTCTTCATTCCCATGCTGGTTTTGTGGATTTGGAGCTGGTCCTGGTTCAGGGTTGTGTAATAGTGATACTCATACATGCTGCTTTAGAGTTTTAAAGGCTGTAAGTGAATTAGAGCGACCGAGCCTTCGTTGCTTCTGTCTCGATGGTCAGCTGATGTGCTGCTTTCACTTTTACACCGTGAGCTTTAACTTCTTTCTATATCTCTTTAACTTGTTTTAATGCTCACTTTGAAATTCTGGATATCACCCTTCTGAAATCACCCCAAAAACGATCATCTTTATGGAGTGAGCAGTTAGTGACAGTGTGGGACGTGGTAGCTCCGAAGGTTTCCAGGGTGCAGATCCGATGTCGGGATCGGGGGGGACACTAAAGCGTTTTTTTGTTTGTTTTTTTTGCCCATATGCAACTCATACCATGCCACCATTAATCACAACTTCATAGAGGCTCGTCATATCATTCATAAAGTACTGCACAGGGAATCAGTTATTGTGCTCACCTTTCTAGTTTATTATTCCTAAACAGCGCGTATCACTGCAAACTGAACTGTTATAGTTAGTAAATCATCATTTTAAATGTCTGCTCATGTTCTTATCTTTCGCCTCCCTCAAGCCTCCATTCAATCATTTCTTTTTAGATGTGAAGAATGTGAAGTCTGAAAATACATTTCATCAATTTTGAATAATTTAGGGTATTTTTTATTTGGGGGGACAATTCATAGTTTTTGGAAACACACACACACACACACACACACACACACACACACTTCTGTGCTAAGCTAGCTACTGAATGTAAACTGAATATAAACACGCAGATTTTGCTTTTTCAATGATTTAATGCTTTAAAATCATTCAGACAAACGAGGAAATTGTTGGAGATAGAAAGGAGAGAAAAGGAGACAGAGCAGGAAACGGGATGGCCAACCGAGCTGAAGCTGTGTGTGTGTGTGTTAATGTGTGTGTGTGTGTGTGTGTGTGTGTGTGTGTGTGTGTGTGTGTGTGTCGGTCCTCCCCTCGTGCAGAGCAGCCAGCCTGGACTCGGGGTGGGACATGCAAATCCAGTCTGCCGGCCCCTTCAGAGGCAGCAGAGCAGCACGCTGCTTCTCACACACACTCACGCCGAGCGCAGAGGACTCGGGGGTTCGAGTCCAGTCGGCAGGTCTGCATGTGTTGTCAGCGTACGGAGCTGAAGCTTTTCTTAGAGACTCCCTCTCTCTCTGTCTCTCCCGTTCTCCCCCTTTTCTCTCCTCCAACACCTCTGTGTTGTTTCCCTTCTTGCCCTCCCTCTCCGGCCTCACTCGTTCCCCCTCGCTCCGTCCGATGAGTTCAGACTAGAGCTCAGTGTGTGGAGATGCTGCTGATGGTCCAGCTGTTTGGGCTCCGTGACTCCTTCGGGGCCCAGTGAGGAAGAAGACTTTAACGCTCTGAGGGGAAACCAACTCTCCTCTTCCTCCCTCAGCAGCCTGTTGCACTTTTCCAAGACTCTGGAATTAATTGAGCTTTTAAAGACTTAACCAAACCATGAGGACCCAGTTGTGTCACCTGGCGGCGCGGCTCCTTCTCGTAGGCGTGTTGCTCTCTGTGGCGGAGAGTAAAGGAACGTTCTACGGCGGCCATGTCAATCCGTTCTACGGGAACAGATACAACCTGTTCAAGGCCGGACTCAACCCTCACCACTCGCCAAACAAGCCCATGACCCGCCACAAGTAAGTGCTGACTTATGACTTATGTCCCTGTATGTCACTGGTGCTCCTGCACGCTTGCAGGGGTGTTGAATTGGTAAAGCCCAACTCTCCCCGAGAGAAACACATGTCACCAGCGAGTTGCAGAAATGTGGTTTTCGTTAGGGCATCGGCTCGGTAACGGATCCCTGAATCGACTCTCTGTTTGGCCGATACTCGCCATCAGCGGTTCTCTGTGGTTCACACCTAAAAACATCTGTGGAGCGGCAGGAACATCACAACAATGACACGCTGCATGAGGAAAACAAAGGCGTTATTATTGGTATCGGGGTGCTGAGCTGATGACAAGAGTATTGATCCCTCAGAGGGACGTGTGTGTGTGTGTGTGTGTGTGTGTGTGTGTGTGTGTGTGTGTGTGTGTGTGTGTGTGTGTGTGTGTGTGTGTGTGTGTGTGTGTGTGTGTTACAGCTGGGTAGCCGCTGACAGAAGGGAGTGGTACAACTAATCTCCAATCAATAAGCTCAGCTGAGTTTGCATTGAGGTTGTTGTTGAAGGTAGAAGTTCAGATGAAGGATCTTCTTCAGGCATTTTTCATGCACAGATTTTGGGTTATTTTGCTTCTGTATGTTTCTTGCAGACGAGAGGAAAGAAAATATCCTAAATATGTGTTTATTTTACTACTTTGTCGATATGCTTCTGCAGATTTCTCCTAAAGTTACCATAAGATACCTTTTAGTTATTAATTTCACCCTATTCACCTGTAATGTCTTCAAAATGTCTGAAGACTCTTCTGAAGGTTTTAAATGAGGGTTTTTTTTTCATACAAGCTGATTTATAACACATCATTACTAAAAACATGGTGAAAAATTATTATTTCTGTTCGTTTCAGATTCATGGAGTGATACGAAGAGTGAAACAAGAATCATTTTGAACTTCATCCAGCGTTCAGATTTCCGTTCAGGAAAGATATGTAAACGACCACATATTTGATAAATTAATGCCTCATTTTTTTTTTATTTTAACAAAAAAGAATTGTTTTAATGCATGAAATGAATTTGGGGGTTGAGGTCATCTTCAGTGATCTGTGATGTCGTTGTTGTCAGGACAGTCAAACTGCACGAGCAGATGGAAATAACGATCCAAAGCAAAGCATTAGCGGTTTGAAAGCCACGGAGCCGTGAGACCGATGTGGATGCATGTTGGCCTGGACGGACGTGGTGATGCTTCGTCTGCAGGGCTGTTTGTCTTTTCCATCCCGTCTCGTTTGCTCTGCTTCCCCCAGAGAGCCGTTATGTCTTCGGACAGCTCCTCAGATACCTGCTGCTTCGGTCCAAAGGCCGCAGGACGCCGCTCTGTTCACCCTCACCACCAGGGGGACGGCCCATCGATCTCCACCTCCCATCACATATCACCTTCATTTTCAGTCACCTTGTCGTGTTTATCGTCACTTTTAACGAGCCAGAAATCACCATTGTCACCCGACATTTGTAAAATGAATTTTATCGTTTTATTTATGAGCTGGATATCCCATCTTCACAGGAAGTGAGGTTTTAGTCGACAAAGTCACTTAGTTAGGGAGCATACTTGACGTTAACTTCACTAACGACTCACGTGAATATCGACGCAATGCAAAAACTTTTACTTTTAGTTTTGCACAGGACACGAACAGCGGTCTCCTGGATGAAAGTCTGCACACGATGCGGCGATCATTTGATGCCTCGGCGGCGACAATGGGTCTCCTGTCATTGTTTGCTCATATGTCAAACTGCTGGCGGCATGTGACAGCGGCATCGCTTAACGTTTCCACGCCAAAGACGTTTATTTATATTCACCCACGCCACTTCGTGCCGAACACATCTCCACGCCTGAAATACCAAGACCGCCGGATTAACCAGTCAATGCGATGGCCGTTGAAGTAAGGTAGCTGATCGGTAATGACAGATGGTCGGCAGGTCGCCGGTAGCCGGTGATAGTCTCTCCCGGCGGGCCCTGGAGACGCTGTCAGACCACCATAGCAGATATATGAGCTCAGTTGTTGTCGGCCTGACCGGTCAGTGGAAATAGAGACTTAAAAATAACACATGTACTGTGTGTGTGTGTGTGTGTGTGTGCTTTCACAGCTTGTAAATACAAACTCCTCCGTTTCTTACTGACACAAAGTCACATGTTTTTTTGTTTTGGTGGGGGGGGGTATTTAAAAGACTCTCAGCTGTCGTGCACCACAGACTTTTTTTTTCTTTCTTCATGTTGAATTATCTGTGTTTTGGCAGGAAAGCGAGTCATTTGATTTCACGGCCGTTCCTTTCACTCAGTGCTACATAGAGGTCTCTCTGTATAATAAGTCACTACCTGTCACAGCTTTATTACTTAGAAGCCTATATGGAGCTCCAACTGTTCCATCCTAGGCCTTTTGCCATATATTCATCCAAAGAAATCACATTCGGACATTTCATAATGATGATATTTATGACATATTCTTTAATCTCTTCGTATTTTCTTTGAAAAAATTCCAATGTTTTATTCTTCTTGAAGAAACGAAACATGACCATATGCTTACATCAGCTAGTATCAGCCAATAATATCATGACATCCATCCATCAATCAATCTGTAACTTTTAGTAGAGCAGAGCTGGAGACGGTTGTGAGCTAATCTTCTCAACGATCCAATCAAATGCCTCCCAATGTGAAGTCCCGCCTCCTTCCCTGTTCCACTCTGAAATACGTGGTAGATCTTAAACGGCTTTTGAGCTCGTCTTTAATTAACAAGCTCGACCTCGACCGGACGTCTACGGGTTTGTTCGAAGCTTTTTGGTGATACATGAAAGTAAGCTCTACCATAACACGCCGCTTCACCACAAAATGCAACAACAACAGGTGAAACCTGATCCAAGAGCCACATATCCATCAGTTGGGAAACGAGTGTTGTATAAATCAATTAGGATCCCAGCAGATGCCACATGCCTTCACTGATCAGATTAGAGTCATGTCCTTGGGCTTCTCAGTGATGTATGGGACAGAGATCAGGTGGGGGGGAGGCCAGGGAGTTGGTCGAGGTCAGAGGTCATGGGTTACTGTTGTAAGTTTGTGTTGAGTGGCCGCTGGAGGAACAAGAATGGAGGCGGTCTCCTGCTAAGGGGTCACGGAGGCTGGGCAGGAAACTCCCAAGCTCTTCACCAACACTCGGTCATCTGACCTGCTGCTTTCTGCTAAAATGTTTTTACCATCTAATAGGCTGGATTTGTTATAATCAAATCCCCCGTGAAAGCATTGGTGGAAACAAGGCTGTACCGGCATTTTCCCTGAAACCTCACTTGGTCTTGAGGTTTGAACTTGGTGGTCCAGCTTCCCATGAATATCGATCCCTACTCCCATCCACATTCAGGTTCCTGAACCTTCCATGGACAGACCGCATGTGAGCTCCTTCGTCTTCTCCATTTCCGATGATCCGCTTGGGTCGCCACGGCGGATCATCTATTTCCATCTAGTTGGAAACCTGCGAACCCGTCGTCTATCGGTCTGATGACAGGTAAGCCTCTGGGATTAAGGGGGCTGTATTTCTGGGGCTCTGGTGCGTCACCAGCAGATATCCAGGGTGCCAAGACCCGCTTTTTCCGTACATTGCGCATTATTTACAGTCAGATGAGCAACTTGAGATGCGAGACGGGAGTCGGAGTTGAGAGACGACTTATACGTTTTACAAGTAGCTAGTTTTACAAGCTAATTTTAAACCAATAAAAAGCTAAATCAACATCAGACGGTAGCCGTTGGGTTCCCAGGTTGCATTGCAGCCAATGGATTTGGCCTCTTTTTCTCTGAACAAGGCCGGTTTACCCTCATTCAATAAAAACCTGCTGGAATGTAATTGGTCAATACTACTTGGACTACAAACGGACCGATACCAAACTCTTGTTCGTTGCCTTCAGGATCTGCGTATGAATCCGATCAGGAAACTCTGGGAGGAACGAGGCAACTCCACACAGAAGGGTCCTGCCCAGACCGGGGTTAAAGAGCTCAGACATCCAGGGGGGCTCAAAGTAGAGCCACGGCCTCTCGACCTCCTTTGCCCCCGACGTTTAACCCGCAGAGTTCTAGGTCTTAATGGGAAATGGTGTTCGTTGATGTCGAATGAGGTTTTCCTGACTTCTTGCGGTTTCACTTTGGCCATCTATAACTATTATATGGTCCCTGAGGTTTTCTTGCTTTGGTTTGTTCAGCAGCCAAACGCATTCCTGTTGATTCCGTTCCCGAGCTCATTCAGCACAATGATCCCAACAAATCTAACAATTCCTTTTGAAACCCCCCGTTTATTTCCAGAACACAGAGAGCTATTCTTACTGAAAGAAGATTATGCGCTCTGGGAAATGCTTGAGGATAAGTAATTGGTGTGTTTTTTCACTACCGGCGTTTGAGCCTCTTACTGTGAAAAACGGAACAAAACAACGTCCAACAACTCAAACAATCTATAATGGATATAAATGATTTGAAATTGTAAACACATCTACGTGGGTTTATTGCTGCAGTGGGGATAAGCGGCTGATCACACATGTAAAAGTAATGGTCTGCCTTTAAGCTGTAATAACCAGAACCGGCATCGGAGCTGACTGTGTCCATGAATGTCAGGGTGATCCCCCTTTGGGTCTACAGCTGGGACTATTACGTCTTTCCTTTAACCCCTAATCAGTAGCCATGAGAGCAACGTCTGTCAACCCTGCACCACAGGGCCTTCAAGACCGGGCCAGTTGGCGAGAGATCGGTTTCATTAAAAGCATATATGGAAAGAGATGGGCCCTGGAGGAGAGTTGTTAGCCCACAGACACGGTTGTTAAAGGTCCTATTAAAGATTGCATGCTTTTTCTATCTGGCCTGGTCCAGTCATAAATCTGTCAGAGGCAACAGCAGTGGCCTGGGTTCAAACGGTCAGGAACCCTGCAGGTGAGAGAGCGGTCAGTAATGAGGAAGGCGAGGCCTTCAGTGCCACGACGAAACGTCCGGGTTAAAAACAGAGCTGAGAGCAGCACCGCTATGCTTAGATAAGTAAACAGAGATTACCTGCAGTTCGCAGATTTTCTTTTTTGCAGGAGGTTATGAGAAAAAGGTTGGGAGGGGGGAAGGTATTGAAAGGTGAGTTATTTTGGGCCCAGCAGAGGACGGAGGTCTAGCAGCAATAATATTTGCCAAAAATGCTCCGCATGAGAATCCGAGATGGGAATTCTGCTTTCCCCCTGGGAGGCTGTGAAGCGATTTAGGAACTGTAATGCTATACTGGAAATATTTACAGTGGGACCAGACTAGCAGTCAGAGAATGACACGCTCCAATGACAGAAAAAAGACAATATTTTGGCGTTAAAAGGAGGAGGAGGGGGTGTCAGGGAAGGGAGGCAGGAGAAACAGTTAAGTGGGGCTTTGCCAACATGGCAGAAGGAGCCTGTTTTGATGTTGATTGGGGAGGACGGAGGTCAGGTGGAGGTGGGAGCTGCACAAGAGAGTTTAACACGCTGATGGAGTTGAGTCAGTGTTGAGTCAGCTGGGCTTGGGTGTTTCAGAGAGGGTGGGGATCAACTGGAGGCTTCTTTTCTTTCAGAGTTTGAGTTGTTTACAGTCGGATTCAACTAGAAGGTTCCATTTAACACAGAAATATGATTATTTCATGGAAATATGAAATGTACAACAGTGTAGAGAATATGCAGGAAGCCAATTAGCATTTTTGTGGATCTATACTGTGAATTAGTATAAGAGCCCTTCGAGGCCTCATTTAGTTTTGACCACACAAGTGGAACGTAATCACATTATTTAACAAGGTTGGTGAGTTCAGCTGCAGTTAGAGGCTTTTAGGCAATGTCGGTCCACCAGCTCACAAACATCTTCACTGTCATGGTATTTGGTACACGCATCGGGATAAATTGCTGTAATTTTGGGGTCAAAGTTTCTTTTCGGACTCAGTTCCCGATGTTGTAGACACAGAACCATGGCAACCATTGCTAACTAATTAAAAACATATACTCCGTCCAGCAAAGTGGGATCTTTGCACTATTGCCGTTACAGAGCTGTCCACCATCTGCTGTTCTGAACGGGCTTTTGGTTTCATATTAAGGTTTAGGACACATTAAAGAATCTCCCTTCGAAAGTGGATTCTGCTGGTATCATTCGTAGCTGAATATTTTGCATTCTCATGCCGTTGTTTTTTCCACGCCCCCACACAAAGGCCTTAAGCCTTGTTAGTCTTTATTAAGAATGTTGGAGCCTTCCCATACCTCTGACCTTTTCCTTTCTGGGTCGCTCAGGTCGTCTGACCAGATGCCTTTTGCTCCTTCCCCAAGGGCAAAGTCATAACGAGAAGGCTCAGTTGTTTGCTGTTGCTGCCCGTCAGTTAAGCAATAGTTCACCTGCCTTCGCTCAACACCTTTATGACTTGTTTGAGAACTCAATACTCCTTGACGAGTTCAACAGCTCTACGATATCACCGTGCAATTACATATCAAAGCAGGAAATCTGTGTCTCATCCACCACGTACGACTGAGATAAAAGCACACTGTTGATTGGTTGGCTGCTCTTAGATCCCGAGATATTTGCACCCCTTGCTTTGGGCCTTGTACCGGACCGTTGTGGTGAAGACGGAGGTGAGCCAAAAGGCAAAGCTCTCTTGATTCAGCAGTTTGCCTATGTTCCGACCCTCACCTGTGGTCATGATCTTAAGGTAGTGACAGAGGAATGAGATAGCTGCTGACATGAGCTTCCTTCGTAGGGTGGCGAGGCTCAGCTTTAGAGACCCGTGCAGCTCCTTTGGGTGGTGCTGAGCCTTCTGGCCTCCTTGTAGAGGTTTTCAGGGCACATCCAAGAGGCCCAGAATACGGCGGAGGGATTTTATATATCACCCCGTCTGGGAATGCCTCGGGGTCCCCCAGGAGGAGCGTTGCAGAGGTCTGGAATACCCTCCTTAACCTTCTTAAACCAAACCCCCCAATGACTTTTCTTATCATTTACCGTCACGAGTGCTGTGAGTTCTGTTTTTAAATGCAGTTTGCTGATTTTATTTCTCACCATCTATCGCGGTTATGTCTTACGTTGCCCTAAAGCTAGTTGCTTCGTAAACGCAGGTCGTAAATAAAGTTTGACTTGACTTCAGTGACTTTTACTGTCTGGCACGTAGTCGCCCGTCCTGTGTGGCCAACCGCTCCCAAATGTCACCAACGACGAGTGCTAAAACAAACATCAGAAAGTATTTATACTCTGTAAAAAAAAAAAAAAACAGTCTCCTTGTGCTGCATTGGCCGAGGGATGAGGTGTGAAAATAGTGCCGAGCACGCCGGCACGCCCCTCTATTGCTCTGATGTCAGATCATGCTGGATCAGGACTTCTCAGCCCCCTTTTAGTCTGCTCCAGGACTGGAGTTCCTTCACACACACACACACACACACACACACACACACACACACACACACACACACACACACACACACACGCAGACAAAACAAAGTCCTCACCGACCCTGCAGCGCTGACCACTCGCATATTACAGGTTCATATTTCTGTGGATGAAGCGTCGGGTAATCCTCGTCCTGCGGAGCTGTGTGGTCTCGGTGGATGTGATGAAAGCGCTGCGATGCATGTTTTTAATATGTGCACACACACACACACACACACACACACACACACACACACAAGTCTCTGGACTTGAAGCTCAACATTCGTCCTATAAAAGATCTGTTTTTACACAGCGGAGGAGGTGACCTGCAGTTGCCCCGAGCGACGCCGCGGCGCAGAGGGACGGGATTTATCTCAGCGCTCCACTTTGATTCTCACATATGCCAGAACCCTCCGCCTGTAAGACCCCGAGGATAAAATATCACTCAGGACCCAAATGACATTGACAGATTTGTGAAAACAGGCAGACTGGGGGAGAGAGAGAGGCAGAAACAGAAACCAGGACTTTTTTTTGTTCTATCCCGATGTCCATCTGGATTCCTGCCTCTGCAGCCCCCCCCATCCCCCCACCCAGATGTGCACCTGACAAACAAACCGGTGGTCGATTTCCACCCTGCTGACGGTAACATGAGGAGGGGTCACACACTTACTGCGCTGTACACTCAGACACGCTCTCCATCAGCTGTCACAAACCCTTGTGTGCTGATAGAAGTGCTTCCCAACTCCTGCATGCACAAGAAAAAAAAGCCTATTGAAGCCTAATAAATCTGTCATATGAGAGGAGGGAATCATACACTTTGAAACACTTTCTGAGATTTTACACTGTAGTACTTAAACCACTCACCGTAGGGCTGATAATCTCTGGATGGAGTATCGTAAATGTGAGCTTGTACAAATCTACTTTTCACATGTCAAGCAAATTAAGAAGAAATCGTTTGTTTTGGCACCGGGGGCCTGTGTGTGTTCAGATATGTTCCCCACCTCGGGGATGGGAAAGAACAAGAGCCTGCAGGTGGGGATGCTGAAGAAAAAAGAAGAAATGCATGAAAGCATAGCAGAGTCGTAACAGCAGCATCAGCAGAACCGAGCAGGAAACGCTGGAAGGGAACTGTGTCATTGTGATGCAGAACCACTTGTGTCTCTTAAAGCCTTCATTTCTTATTGTGAAGCACGACATCGGGCGTGTGTTTCCTGTTATGTAAATGTGCTTTTGTGGGCGGGGCCTAGGTGATAGCCTCCAGCTAACACGTAACCATGACCATGAAAGCAGCACGCAGCAATCATCCCGTTTCCCGACCATGCCTCTCTGCAGCAGTTCTCCATGAGAAAACAATGATTCCAGCTCGGAGTCGGCCGCCGCCGCAGCCAGTAAATTGGACGTGTGATTTTAAAGTGCTTTAAGGACTCCCATCACACCACATCAGTTCAGGTCATAACCGCCACTTCCTCCACAACGCACGGCCTGGCAGCAGCTCGTCAGGCTGGTATGAAAGGACCTCTGTCATTCTGACTCCTGGCCTTTTCCTTTCACCGCCATTAACATATGTCAACACACACACACACACACACAGACACACACACACTGTCAAAACAGTCAGCGGTTTGTAGGAAGCAGCAGCAGCGGTTTCTCACCGACTCTGACAGGCTGCCTGTTAGCCCTCTGAACCTGTTAACTTGGCATGTGGACTCTCCCGGTCCCCCCCCCGCCCCCCAGTGTCCCTCCCCTGCTCCTCCAAAAACCTCGTATTTGTCCTGGAGCAGCTGTGGAGCAGCGTTAAGTACCGCATGGGTTTGCTGAAAGCTCCCCCCTGAATGTAAGAAATGCTTCACATGTGAGTCTGAAGAGCAGATCATCGTTTCCTGTGTTGCGCCGGGGCCGGGGGGAACTTTCAGCCGTTGCTATGGCGACGCTGGCAATGAGGCGGGAGGACGGAGAAAGTTGGTCCAGCATGATGCAACGACTGCTCAAAGACGTTATCGTGATGTTATTATGTGTTGGACGTATCTGGGAAACAGGCTCTCTTGTCTTCATAAATTATTTCATCTCAAATCGATGTGTCGATAAAAACGATGCCTGAATTCTTTTTGTATTAGAAGGAAACAAAAGACCGGACACGAATCAGCAAATAACCTCTTTCATCACATGATTGATGCCAGAGGTCCATAAAAAAATGCGCTTTTGAAATTAAACACCTAAATCACTCGACATAAGTTATCCATATGCAACATCAGAAAACCTGATCTGGTCTAGAAATCCCATTCCCACGCAACAAGCTGCTCTGTGTGGCGCTTCGATGGAAACGCGTTGTGGATTACGTGGAGTCTGTGTCGGTGGTGGAAACACAGAACAGGGATTTTACCCGGAATCTGATGTTTGAACCGAATGGTTTCACTTTTTTGTTTCGTAGACATTTTAAGGCAAATCATTAGATTTGAGTAGTTCTGTTGCCTCAACCCAACTATGTAGTTTAGTAGCATGTTTAGTTTTTGTTCATTGATCACGTGTTTCAAACTGAGGCCGCTGGTCTGAAAAAAAAATAGAAAGAAAAGTTTCCCTGGAAACATAATTGAGAGTGCAGTTTATTTCTATGGGGACGTAATTTAGTAGGTTGGGTTATAGTTTGCAAACCAACATCGCAATTTGAAATGTTATTAAAATGATATTATTTCAAGATTACATGATAGAACAATTCTGTTTGTGCAACAATTCTAGAAAAAAACTGTGTTTTCAACAAGGCAACAAAGAGGCAGCAACATCAGTGATGAAGTACGGTGAAACTACTACTGAGGAGTACAAATACACATAAAACACACAACAGAATAGAGGAGAGACAGAAAACAGAACAGTTAAGCTTCCACACAGAATAAATTCAGTCATATGAAGGAAGGAAATAATCTCGTCACATCTGCTGGAGGCTTTAAAGGGACAGTTCACCGCAAAATTAAAACAATCATATTTATCCAGAGTTTTTCACTCTAGATAGTTTCCTATGAGTTGTGTTGAAGACCACCACAGTACATAAACATAAAGGGACTATATGACGCCCAAAGCACTGAAAGTCTCTTTCCAGGAATCACGTCACTCAAAAGACCTTGTGAGCATTTTGATGGAGGAACTATTTTCCTCCATCCGTGAGACGTTTTAATGAAACAGACACCTTCTGTGTAATCTCTTTACAGTCGGCCTTAATGACTTGTTTGTGTGTCTCCACAGAAACCACTGCGCCTACGTGGTCCAGAAGAACATCACGTGCATCATGCAGGACGGAGTGGCCACCTACGTGAAGGCCGAGTACACCACCAAGTGCATCTGGGGTCAGAAGTGCCCCGTTGTCATGTAAGTTTAAAAGAAAAGAAAAGGGAAATGCACCTGAAAGTGTTTAGTTTGGGTTTATTGCTGCAGGAGCGACTTCAGAGTGAGGATCCAGTCTGTATCGCTGCTGCCCTCTAGTGGTCACTCTTAATAAAACACATATTAGTCCATTTCATTCTGTTAAAATGTGCTCATTTATTGATTATTTGGATCTGGATGAGGATGTCTCTGACCAGCCCTCCTACACCGATGAGAATATAAAAGTAACATCCAACACACTTGATTGAACTAAACCACTGCAGGTATGAGAGAATCCATTCAGACGCCGTGACCTGCTCGATGTGATTCTGTGTAATCTGCCTCTCAGGTCCTTTTACGTTAAAGAAGACGGATGAATGGTGGACGTGTGAGTGAGAGAGAGAGTTTGTAGACCAGAGAACAGTGATGTCGGTGCTGCTGACCCTGGTTCAGTCCTCTCATGCCTCATCATTTCTGTTCCACTCTGTCTCAATCGCCTAATCTTCCTCTAATCCACGTATAATCCATAGAGAACAACTTCATCCCTTTATCTCCACTCGCCACCTCCCGTTCCTCCACCCGGCTCTCTGCTCTTAATTAGTGGAAGTTCACACTAAACCACTTCACTCTTCCTTTCTTTTAAACCGAATACTTGAGCTCCTGAACGCATCACTGCACAATTTTATAAATATTACACCATATCCTTTATTTGCTTTACTTTAATTGATCATTTCAAAATGTGTGTGTATGTATGTAGTGCATAATGTATATACTTGTATATAGTGCTGCATTTGATTTTACTATACTACTATATATACAGTATATATATATATATATATATATATATATATATATATATATATATATATATATATATATATACATTAATGTACCGGTGTATGTTAAATATAACAAACATATTTTAATATACTATATACTATATTCTTGTAGATTGCTTATGGTTTGGTGTTGAACCCCATTTCTGATTGT
This sequence comes from Eutrigla gurnardus, assembly GCF_963514095.1. NCBI lineage: Eukaryota > Metazoa > Chordata > Actinopteri > Perciformes > Triglidae > Eutrigla > Eutrigla gurnardus. Next base: position 26,800,449 of record NC_139922.1, on the reverse strand, counting down.
GATCCTGCCATCACTCCTGGTCCAGCTCAGTCCTGGTCCAGCTTGATCCTGATCCAGCTTGATCCTGATCCAGCTTGATCCTGGTCCAGCTCGATCCCGGTCCAGCTGGATCCTGGTCCAGCTGGATCCCGGTCCAGCTTGATCCCGGTCCAGCTCGATCCTGGTCCAGTCCACATGTGAGACTTTGGCGACATGACAGATGCAACATGGTCTGATAAACCTGGTTTTCCTTCATGACCCGGCAGGTACAGGACTTTCTACAAGCCCAAGTACAAGGTGGGCTTCAAGGCGGTGACGGAGCTGGAGTGGAGGTGCTGCCCCGGCTACTCCGGAGAGCACTGCTACGACGGACCCACGTCGCTGCCTGACGTCATGGTGCCACCGTTCAGGGGCACGGGTTTGCCCCATCGCCCGGGCGTGAAGGGCTTCCCCCACGGCCCCAGACCCCCCATAGACCAGAGGCCAGGAGGAGGCCAGCTGGAGCCGGGCAAACCCGTCCCCGGCGTTCCCAACCACAGACAAATCCCCACGGGACAGCTGCCTGCTGGGAACGGCAAACCCAACTACGGTGAGTACACACACCAACCGATCTACAGTGAAGCCCCGCCCCTCTCTAAAAGAACGCCCTCCTTTCTGTCTGATCCTGATACAGGAACCAGGTTTGGGATCTCGGGAGTGACCGGAGAGCGTATGGACCGGATGGAGGAGGACGTGCGGCGCCTCACCCAGGGCCTGGACACTCTGAACGGGATGGTGGCCGGCCTGGAGGACCGGCTACGCACATCTCTCCGGGAGGACACCAACAAGATCCTGGTGTCCCTGCTGTCCAACGCTCCCCAGGGGCCCGACTCCGTGGTGGGATTCGGGGTGATCCCGGATGGAACTCCTGATGGAGCGGAAGGAGAAGGCTTCACCGGGTTTGGAGACTTAGCGGGAAGGGTGACTGAGGTGAAGGATGACCTGCGAGCCAAAACCCACATCTTAGAGGAAATCCAGGTACGGTGTTGATGCGGTTTCTGTACACGTAGACCAGGTTCTCCTTCCCCTTCCTTTAAATGTATCCGTCTTCTCCCGTGTCCTTCAGGGGATGGTCCTGGGTCACGACGGCCAGCTGAAGAGGCTGCTGGAAGGAGCCCGAGGCAGGCCGATCCCCGAAGCCAGCGCCACCATCCACCTGGACGAGATCCTGGACGCCAAGCTGGCCGGCGTGCGCGCCGAGATCCTGGACGGCTTCGAGCGCCGTCTGACCGGCATGGAGAGCCACTGTGACGAGAAGATCGGGGCGATGCAGAACCAGTGCCACCGGGAGCACGTGGACGGCCAGGAGCAGATGCAGCAGTCCCTGGATGGGAAGGCGACCGGGATCAGGGAGGAGCTGGGCTCTCTGCAGGCTCAGATCCAGGGTCTGACCCTCACGGAGAGCTGCTGTGGACAGGTACGACATGGATCAGCATGGAATAAGTGTACGAGCAGAACAGTTAGCTTTGAAGGAAAAGTTTGAGAGCGAGAAAAAGCGTTGTTTTGGCCGTGATTGTGTCTCCTGAATGTTTATATAATATGTATCAGATGGATGATATCAGAACAAAGAACGTCCTCGGCTGTCAGATTGAGGTGTCAAGCTCATCAAACAGTCTGAGAGCAGCATCCTCCGGTTGTCATGGTGACCCACAACAAAACAATGTCAAACAAACGATGAGAAGCCAAAACAGATAATAGAAGTAGATCATAAAAAAGAAAGGGCGATGCTAGTCGATCATAAAAAACGGTGGTAAAAGCGTTGACGTCGTCATAGAAACGCTGAAATAAACGCTGGGAGGAAGCACCCTGCAGACGCTTTTCTGCCAGGAAAACGCTTAGATGGGATGACTGATAAAAGTCTCTCTGCCAAAAATGTCAAACTGCTCCTTTAGCGCTGAGGGGAGCGTCTGATTGGCTAACACGTCTCTGATCGTTGCAGGTGAACAGTTTGTCCCAGCGCGTGCTGCTGCTGGAGGAGTCCGTTAAAGGTTTGACCGAATCTCAGAGGCAGCTCCAGACGGCCCTCGCCGACCAGACCATACACGTGGAGACCCTGATCGAGACCCGGCTTTTGGACATAGAAGTTCGCCTCAACGCCACGGAGGGCGACGGCGTGGCGCCCCCCGGCGGTCTGGATGGCTTCAAGACCATGCTGGAGGACAAGCTGAAGACCCTGGAGGAGAGGGTGTTTGTGGCGGTGGAGGAGCTGAGCAACGCCACCGCTCCGGCGCTCCTGGAGGGTCAGGTGGTCCCGGCGCTGGAGACGGAGATCGAGTCTGTGAGGAGGAGAGTGGAGGGAGACCTGGACGGCATTCAGAAACAGCTCATAGACCTGGAGCTCCTCTGCACCTCGTCCTGCTCGCCTTCCACCCCGCCAGCAGGGGGCATCGGTGGCACTGAAGTGGAGGAGGAGTGCGAGGCGATGGGGAAGAAGATGACCGACCGCCTGGACACCCATTCTAACCAGCTGGACCGCCTGAACAACACCCTGCAGAGCCTGCTCTTCCACATCGCCCAGGAGGAGAGCGAGGGCGCCGTCCAGGGAGAGATCACCCTCCTGAAGGTCAACATCAACTCCGTGAACCGCACCCTGAAGGGCCTGAAGGACTCCATCCGGTTCATCGCCAGCGAGGTGGGCCACGCCAACGCCTCCTGGGAGCAGAGGGAGCACCAGATAGTGAACCGGGTGCAAGGCATCACCCAGCTGGTGGGCCACCAGGCCTCGCTGCTGGGGGCCGGCGAGCGGCGGCTCGCCCAGCTGAAGGGGGAGCTGGCGTCCTTGAAGAGACGGCTGTCCGGGGAGCTGCAGGGCTGCCGGAGCACGGCCATAGAGGTGCAGAGGGAGGTGAAGGACGTCGACAGCAGGGTGAGCCACGTGGAGGGCCAGTGCAGCAGCCTCGGGGAGCTGGCGGAGCACCTGGAGAGGATCCGGGCGGAGCTGGAGAGACACTCGGACTCCTACCTGGCCGAGGTGAACGGCACCCTGGCCGTGCACTCGGAGCAGCTCGCCGAGCTGAAGGGGGACATCAAAGACTGCAGCAAGGATGCAGGCGACCAAAAATGAGACCAGTAGCATCTGAGCTACAGAACCGTTGGAGGAGAAGAGACTCCTCATTAGGATCAAGTGACTTCCTCCGCTTCTCTCTTTCAAATCCCATCTGCACAGATTCAAATGAGCTGAACCGGCTAAAAAGCCATTTCCTATCAGCTCCCCGCCCCAGTGCCTCCAGATGTTCAGGGCGTTCTTTGGTTTGGTGAAGAGACGAGAGGAGAGGGAGAGACGAGAGGAGAGGGAGAATACAAAGACACACATGGTTGTATAGCTGGGTAATGTTTTCCCTTGAGATTTGATTCTATTGGGCATTTTGTTTTTTTCCCTCTGATCATGATTGTTTTCACATTTGACCTGTTTTTAACTTATATGAAGTGACTGCATTGTTATGATGTGTACTTTAGAGCGATGATTAAACGAAGTGGATGACATGGGACTAATACGCTGCTACGGGTTTCTACTGACAAGCACGCTCGACATCCTCCGTGTGGACTCGTCTGGTACTGTACGTCAACTTGGTGCTATTTACGTTGTTTTGTTTGGGGATAAACTTCTGTTTTACACATGTCGTTAAAAAAGAAGAAAAAGAAGAAAAAAAAGATGTATTTCTGCTTTTGACAGATGTTTGTGTGCTTCCTGCCGCATTGCTCCAAGTTGCATGTAAGTTCCAGAACTCACCACTAGGGGACAGTGACAACACATTTCATGGCATGGTAGATGGACAGAAATAAATGGTAAAACACTCCAGGCTGACAGGGTTTTTATGGGTCTTTTTAAACATAATTTTGTCAATTCAATTCGATACAACTCTGTGCAACTCAGGAGTTTTATGATTATTATGATTGACTTTATCGTCCCTGGGGGAAATTCATTTTCACAGCTTGGTATCCATCCAACAGCCGTACACCACCACACAAACCACACTCAAAACAGCGGAAAAACAAGCAATCCCACATTTCTTAGTTTTTTATTAATGAACAAACATTAACTCTGTACTCTCCGCCTGTTTGCTGTGTGCCAACAAGGATGCACAATAAATTAGGAGGGAAAACACTGAATGCTGTAACACAAAGTGATGGAGCCCTATAAAACCTGAACATGTTGAAGGGATACAACACAAAATAATGTGACCCTTCAGACTTTAATCTGCCATATATTATCATTGCAAACATTCGTATCATACTTTATCTCATGCTTTATTTTGATAAAGATAGCGCCTCCGTCCTATTTGCATAGGCACATAGATTCTGACCTCATGAATACAGAAACCAGGTTTTTTTTTTATGTAATCACCCTTAATAGATTTCAACATGCCAACGTGTGATTTTATCAGAGGTTCTGTGTTTGGTGACAGCTTTTCAAAATAAAGTATGTGATTGAGCATGATGATAAAACCGTCTGCGGCGCCGGAGCTGAAATTCCTAACGAGGTAAAAAAGCAAAAGATGCCAGTTGTTTTTTTATTGGCAGATGGAACATATCGAGGCAAAAGGCAGTAATTCAAAGAAAAATGCACTTGTCAAGATCCGGTTGTTACTGTACTAAAGTAGCTATCTGTATTTTTGACTACTCCTTCACCGGGATACTTTGTACTTTCTACTTTGAGTACATTTCAGACCTTGTACTTTTTCCACTTTTAAAGTTGAATCAGTACTTCTACTTTCACTTTTTTACTGAACAAGTTTCTGTAGTTCTACTGGAGTAGAGGGCGTCTGCACTTTTGACACCTCTGAAAAAACCCAACAGAACTCCCTTTGTTTCACTCGAATAATCTTCGATCTTAAAATAATTGTCCAGACTGTTTCTGTGCTTCACCGGCAGCAAATAAGAGAAAATGTAACACCAAAAGTTTCAGTCAGTGATTTATGGTTTTAAAAAAAAACCTCCGCCTGCTGAGGTCGGAAACCCCACGTGGCGGATGAGAAGTCGACGTGTTGAAGCTGAAACTAATGAACTTCTGGCAAAACCTGCATGGCATTCATTTCTCCCCAATATCTTTTTCATCACAGCCAAACAGATTTTGAATCATGACTAAGCTGGTGTTCGGGGGTTTGCACAGTCTGCAGGTTTCACGGAATATCAGTTTTAAGACAGCAACATCTCTCGCTGATTAACTGGCTGTCAGCGCGTAACAGCGGCCAGAAATGTAGCATTAATATTTGCTGCTGCTGCACAGAGGAAGCCGTTCTTGTTCAAAAAGCCCTGACTTTACTCAAAACTGCTTCATACAGAAAACTGGTAAAAAAAAAAACAACTGGAATTGAACAGCAGGAGAACATCGTACTAGAGCCACCTCACAAGACCGTGGTCACATGGGGCGGTCAGGTGATAAGGTGAGGTCATGAGGTGAAAGTGTGGAGGATATTAGTGTGTGTGTGTGTGTGTGACGGCGGTGGCGGAGGGTTTAGGGTGACGACTCAATGATAATGAATGAAGCTGAGGGAAATGAGCTGTGAAAAACGTGTTGACCTTGCACCGCTGGAGCGCAGTCAGCAGGCTCTTCTGCTCGGCATCAGCACATCGTTTTTAAAGACGACTTGGAACGGGGGGAAGTACGGAAGCCCACATCCGCCACTGTCAGAATCAATCAACAATAATGAGAAACCTTCCCAGAGTAATGACATTCTACACCAAGGCAATGTTTTGAGATGAAATGTATTTCTTTTTTTCCTTTTTCTTTTTTAGATACCGTAGATGACCATTTAGTAGCCCGGGCGTTTAATATGCTAAATCGACTTGGAACCCAGGCGTTTATAAGAACCAGGCGCGTATTTGCAACAGGCTACAATTTATTTTTGCAATGAGCAGCACCAGACCATCATGCAAAGAACAAGGAGCTCACCATAGCACCACTGGAACAAAACGACTTTTTCCCCCCGACGCATCTTTATTGACATCAGACAATAAATACAAAGACAGTTTGTCTGTGTTACCGCGACACAGGGAGCTGATCAGAGCAGTGTTATGAATGATAACGGAAGGGGGGGGGGCGATCGCGGTAATTTCAACACTGTACTTTAGCGCATTTATCTATATCCCTATATCCCTCAGTCTAGCGCGCCTGTGTTTGTGTGTCTGTGTGTGTGTGTGCGCGCGCCTGCATGCGAGAGAGAGAGAGAGCGCGAGGGGAGGGGCTGACTGACAGAAGAGGTGAGAGCCGGTGAAGTGCTGTTAAAAAAAAACTTTTGTTTTCTGTGCAAGACTATGGTAAACACTTAATCGCCCGGGCGTTTAATTGAACCGGCGTTTATTATGCAAAATGAGGTCGGACCCCCGGCGGCTATTAGAGCACAGGCGCGTATTTGCACGCGGGCGATTATTTGGTCATCTACGGTAAGTCAATATTTTAAGATAGTTAGTCATTATTTTGAGATGTGAAGTGAATATTTTCAGACACTGGGTCATTATTTTGAGATACTAAGTCATTATTTTGAGATACTAAGTCCACATGTTTAGATACTAAGTCATTATTTTGATATACTTAGTCATTATTTTGAGATAGTAAGTCAACATGTTTAGATACTAAGTCATTATTTTGAGATACTAAGTCATTATTTTGAGATACTAAGTCAACATGTTTAGATACTAAGTCATTATTTTGAGATACTAAGTCATTATTTTGAGATACTAAGTCAACATGTTTAGATACTAAGTCATTATTTTGATATACTTAGTCATTATTTTGAGATAGTAAGTCAACATGTTTAGATACTAAGTCATTATTTTGAGATACTAAGTCATTATTTTGAGATACTAAGTCAACATGTTTAGATACTAAGTCATTATTTTGAGATACTAAGTCATTATTTTGAGATACTAAGTCAACATGTTTAGATACTAAGTCATTATTTTGAGATACTAAGTCAACATGTTTAGATACTAAGTCATTATTTTGAGATACTAAGTCAACATGTTTAGATACTAAGTCATTATTTTGAGATACTTAGTCATTATTTTGAGATAGTAAGTCATCATTTTCCCCGCGACCCTGAATACAGGATAAGTGGTAGACAATGGATGGATGGATGGATGGATGGAAGTCATCATTTTGAGATACTAAGTCATTATTTTGAGATACTTAGTCATTATTTTGAGATACTAAGTCAACATGTTTAGATATTAAGTCATTATTTGAGATACTAAGTCATTAGTTTGAGATACTAAGTCATTATTTGAGATACTAAGTCAACATGTTTAGATATTAAGTCATTATTTGAGATACTAAGTAAGTAATTGATAACGTTTTTTCTGACTGAGGCAGAAATGGGCTTCCATAGGGAAGTGATCAGAAGATAATGAAACCAGAGACACCGGAGGGCCACTAGATAGGGAGGAGGCAAGCATCGATATGCTCTCTGCTGAGGAATAAAGGAGGAAAACGGGGGGAAACGAGCAGAGATGAGTGTGGGGAAGGAAAGGCTCGAGCTGATGGACAGCGATGTGACAAGGGCAGAGCGAGCAGAGGAGGGAGGAGCGCGAGGCGGTGTCACGAGGACGAAGGAGAACGGGAAGCAGATGTGTTGACGAGCTGCAGCTCGACCCACGCCCGCATCCTGACCGGAAAGCAGGCAGGAGTCACAACAGGAGCTGGAGAAAATACACTGCCTGCTCACGCGCGCTCCAAGCACGCGCTCAAACACAAGCAAAGGCAAGCTGCGAGAGTTTAAAAGCCCAGACAGCAGCTGGATGCCCCGATGCCCCTCGGGATACGGAGTTTAACACAGTGGACAGTCCCGCCGCTGACGTAGGAGAAAACCTGACCGCATAATTAATAAAATCAAGCATCGTGACAGGTCACGTGACGTCCACTCATGAGCTTCTCACCTCCTCCGCTTCTTGTTATGTTTTTATTATGTTGCGTGTGTGCGTGAGGCATCCAGGACGGAAGTAACACGTTTCATGTACTGTCATTAAAATTGCTAATTTTACTTTTACATACGCAAGCTGATATTTTTGTACGTTTTCTACATTTCAAGTTAGAGTTAAAAAAAAAAAAGTTCCATGAAAACAGAAGAAAAAAGTACACAGCGAATAATAACCCCCCCCCCCCCCAAAAAAAGACAACAACCCCAGTGGTCGGCTTGCAACTATTTGATTGGCTCCTGGTGGATAGCAACGCCCACTTCTCTACTTTCTTAATGCGCGCAGCCAGCTACCTGCTAACGCTAGTAATTCCCTTCTTATTTGTGGGCTGATAAACAATATTTCATCGCAAAAACACACTAAAATGACAGCAGACGACCAGCCACGATGAGATCAATGCGCTCTCATGTTGTGACTCCGGCCAAATATTCTCGTGGACAGGCTACGTGAGCGCGTCCTTACTGTTTATTAGCATCGATGCTCGCTAGCATTGTAAAGCTAACACGCTAGCTGGCCTCGTAAAGGTCAAGTTTCCACACATTACTAACGTTAATGTAACATTAAGTCATTAGTTAGCTTAGAAATATGGTAACATAGTTAACGAATTTAATGGAGAGTGAGATGAATCGTATATAGAACAGAATGTATTTAACCAAGGATTTGACTGACACCAACAGACTGAACAATAAAGTTAGTTGGCTGCCGATCCTGTTCTATTTTAACCGACGATGTACTTCGTCGGTTGCAATCAGACTTATTGATCATTGCCAATGGGCATTAATGTACTTCGGCATAGTAAAACGTTGCTTCAGTCTTACTTACTGCTGATTTAATGCACTACGGGGCTGGGCCTGGCTAACATGCTAAATGCTAACACCTTCCGTGAGGCGCGTTGGGGTTTTTCTCTCCAAACGTGTGGACCTGGAGGACTACTGGGACCAGCAGGGGCCGAGTGGTACTGGTTTTACTGGGACAGAAGTTGAACCCGGAGCAGATTGTGGAGGACGTCGCGGCGGGTGAGTACAACAAAAAACACAGCTGGCTGGACTCTGGAGAACGTCCGCTTCGTTGCCTAGCAACACAGTCGCGCGTCGCTGTATCGTGTGTCTGCAGCGTTGTGTTGTGTTGTGCTCCGGTGATGTTTTATTCTGCCGTTGGATAAAATAAGGGTGATTTTATTTTAATCTCTATCTTTTGTATTTAATTGTCTGAGTTTTCGCTCTTCTGCATGCATTCTGCTGCAGCTTCTTCACCCGAGGAAAGCTGCATATATTTATATGGTTGATGATCAGCTGTATGCACAGACTGTTGGCCAGAAGGTGTGTTGTTGCTCATGTTGTTCCGAACTTGCAGCCTGAAGGTGTTCTGTCACTTAACAGCAGTATCATATATCATCACACCCCTCCCCCTCACTTTTTATTTTAAATGTAAAGCAGTGACATTTACTCAGGGTAACATTTCAACTGGCCTACTTTTTTTTTTACTTCACTCCATTTTCCCCCCAAACAAGTACTTTTACGTGAATATAATATTCTGCCACACACACACACACACACACACACACACATGCAACATCCCATAAGGCACTGTTGTTCTCTATTACTCAAACGTCTGATTTAACCAGAAATGAGAGCATGGGCTCTTTAATGCATGATGTCAGCACATATATCATATAGAAGCTACACACAAAGCTAAAAAGAATGTGTAAAGCTAAAGGGCACGTCTCTCTGGTTGTTTCTCAGTGCAGAGCAGTGCCTGTGTGTAGAGGACACACACACACACACACACACACACACACACACACACACACACACACACACACACACACACACACATATAAAGATAGGAGCACAGAGGAAGTGTGGCTGATGAGTGCAACATGATTCCGAGCCACTGAAATCTAGTTTTTCAGCTATTTCCTGATGCAGATTCCAGCTTGAGACGGTCTGCGGGGAGAATCACACTGACACAAGCGGCATACAACAGCAGACATGACATCAAAGCCTTTGAGTGGCACAACACTCAAGGGGTTTGTGCACGGATAAATGAACGTGTGTGTGTGTGTGTGTGCACGTGTGCGCACTGGGCCTGGCTTGTGTTGTATACACATTAATAGCTGCCCTCTGTGTTTGTGTGTGTGTGTGTGTGTGTGTGTGTGTGTGTGTGTGTCTGACAGCCAAGTGACACTGGTGTTAGCATACCAAAGCCTTGTGTTTCCCGGACTCCATTAAGATGTGACCACTCCAGCTGGGCTCTGTGCCTCTGCCAAGCCTCTCCGTCTCTCACACACTGCAGCTACTGTTACACAGCAGGAGAGAAAGCGCCGGGGACAAATGGACGTGCACATTTTTGCAGCACACTGCACGATTTACCGGCATTGCCATCTTTTTGCCTTGTGCATTGCCGAGGTGAAGCGGCGTGCACATATTCTGTGGTATACTCCCATGCAGATATCCCCTCCTCCCCGACGCCACTTAGCGTTTCCTTATTCCAAGAGCGTAATTAAATTATCAGCCGTCACTTCTGCTCACTAGCGGAGATGCGGAGTTAATGTGCGAAACGCCACAGGGCCGGAGACGCTCTTGATTCAATGAATCTTAAGTGACCGCTCGTCAAAGAATCTCGTTCTGCTGTCTGTTTTTTTTCTCTTCCTCCGATGGTGACAGGCTGGAAAATCCCAACAGGCATCGCCTTTGTGTCGGGTTCCGGATGTGTAGCAACATGCAAACTGTCAGAAGTGACAAGAGTAGAAAAAGAGAAGTATCTGGTCCCGAGATGTGGGGGGGTCACATCTCTGGAGCCAACAGACAATAATCCCATGTTGGGGGCGAGGGTGTTGGTTCCCTCAGCTCAGGGTCGAGCCCCTGTCATGGCATTTAGTCTGCAGGCTACAAGCCAACTTAGTTAAGGACAGATATTTTTAGAGAACTCTCCAACGGTTCCTCTTGTTATTTGGCGCTAATGTGAGTAATATGCAGAACATCTTCAGTGATGTGTCTCCCTACATCCTGTCATTACCTTTTATATGCCATGCAAAAAAGGGACGGCGGTTTGTTGAAACCAGTGTGAACTTCCTGTCATTTCTACTGGCTCCAACTGTTGGTGCCTTTTGTTAAAGTAATGAACTAAGGCTTCACCGCTACACGACAACAGTCTCACTAACAACAAGACATGTTTTTATTTTGCGGTATAGATTATTTAATATCGCGATAACGATATATATCACAATGCAGCATGTTTTCTGGTGGCTGAGTAAATATGTTACATGACGACACATTATTTCTGTAAACTCCTTTGTGAATCTGGTCCTTCACAAAGAGAAAGTATTTTCTGATTTTATGAAGAACTTTTTCAAGTTAAATTATGTCTTTATTCCCGGTGTGAAAGCTCAGAAGAAGTAGCTTTTATTGCCACGTAATATTTTGTTCTGTGTAAAAGTCCTCGACACAAACGGATTAAAACATAATATGTTTTGTAACAGGTTACAATATGACGCCACATTACAAACTTTGTGAATTATGGGTTGTAGGCAAAAAGCAGTTTTGTATCCATTTTGAAATAAGTGTGGTAAATTTCAACACATTTTAACCTTGAGCTGTGGGTAAAAAAAAAAAAATGGCTGGGAATGTTTTGTGTATTATTTGTTCAGCAACAGCAAATTACAGAGAAAGTCGAGTGACGCGGTACTGTATCTTTACAAGTTTCATTTTATTGGTGTACTTTGACAATAACAATGATGGTATAAAAGAAAATCTCCATCATACAAATTTCAATAATCAAAAGATAATATGCCGATACACAAACAGATCCACATAAGGCTGACATCAAGTTTTGACAAGTGGCTTCAAATGGCTTCAATTCAAGGAGAATAGCTCTCCTTACAATCAGAGAGAAGATATAGATATATATATATATATTTTAAATTTAGCAATCTGTATCCTTTTTTATTTATTTTTTAAATAGTTAGCTTTCATACAAAAAAAATAGTCTGTAGATGTCTTTTTAGCGGGAGGATTGTGTCGCTGGTTTGGGTGCCAGTGTTTCATTGCATTGTAAGCATATGGTGTTTTTTGGCTGCCGCCTCGCTCGCCTGCAGTGCTTCTCTCTGACCTCCACGTCACCGCCGGCTGCTGTCGCTACCAAAGAGACATCGCACACAGAAACAAGCCGACGTCATCGGCAGAGCGATGCCAACATCTGCCGTGAGACGCCTGCCCCACCGCTACGCCACGTCAAGTAAAGGGAGGCCTCCGCAACGCAGAGTAGCTCCGAGGAATTTAAATTCATGGGATATTTGTAATTAATAAAAAAAGAACAACAAAAAGTATGATGTAAAAACATTGATGTGGCTGTTGTAAGCTTCACTAGCACTTAAAATGGCACCGGATAACCCCCACCCCCACCCCCCACCCCCCCCAAACCAAATCCATCCAAAGCCTTGTTCTTTATGCTAGCATCTGTAGTGATTTAAGACCGTATAGAATTTCTAAAACACTACACACAACTATATTTACAATGATCGTTTTCTTGATATGCACTGTTTCTTTTTAATTTAAATATTGTTGCTTGTATATATATAGATATAAAAAAACGTGTGAAAAAAACACTGCAATAAATTAAAAAGCTTTAAGGCTGCCAGTCTTGTCAGATGCCCAAAGAATGGTCCCTTCATTTAAACTGGTACAGAATGGATCAGAGCAGGTGAAGCCTCTTTAGTGAGCAGCAGGCTCAGTCTGGGTCTGGGTCTAGACCGTCTACAGCATATAGTCCATATACTATATGTGTATATATATATATATATATATATATATATAGCCAGCATGCTCTTATCACAAACTGAAAACAATACATTTCCTGTTTTTTTTTAAATAAAGAAGCAAGAGAGCGCTGAGGGATCTGCCCCTGGTGCTTCACGAGCAGACAAAGCTGTCTAGTAGTCAGAAACCCATCGTGTTGATTATGCTGTTGGCTCATGAAGCTGCTCCACCTACGTCGTGGAGCAAAGAGCCTAATACTGACTCTAATGCAGAGTTCACACCAAATGTAAACCACGGGATTGTTTGTAACATCTTTGCTTCACGTTGGGTGTGAACGCAGCATCAGAGCGTCTACGTCGTCCAGAGGGCCTCTTCATGTGGAGAGGGCTGATTCTTCCCCTGAACAGTTACACTAAAACCACTTGGCTTTTGCTATAAGTCCAACTAGCTTCTAATTTAAAGCAATGGAAAAAATAAACAGAGAACATACAGTGTATCATGTAAGTGTCAAAAAAAAAAAAAAAAAAAACAGAGAACCTGTGAGTTGTTTGCAACCAGATCACTATAAATCATTTTCAAATCAGTGCTGGAAAACCACAACAAAACAAAACAACAAAAAACACCTCAAAGAGATGGAGGACAGTTAGACCTGTGAAAAGGTTTTTCCCGCCATTTCACTCAAACACACGGAAAAGAAAACGCACCACGAACGCTGCTACTGTCCATGCCTCCCACCGGGCGCCTCCTGTCTGATTGGCTCGGAGGTTAACGCATGCTTCTGCTTGACGAAACCGGAGCAACAACAAAAAAAATGATCTACAGGATGTAAAAGGCAGCAGGTTTACAAATGCATGACGTAAAAAAAACAACGCTGGATGTGCACGGCACTTGTGTGCGGGTGGGATGGATGTTTTTCCTGTCGATACCAGCCTTTATGACGCTCCAGTCAGCACGTAGACTCCCTCTGAGGGAGCTCTGGAAGGTCAGCACCATTGATTATCAATTAGTAGAAAACATAAAAAGGAGGCGCCCGGTGAAAGACAGTAGCGGTCTGTGCAGCGGTCGTGCTCTTCCTGTGGTCGTCACACAAAATGGCCTCCTCCAACGTGTCTGTTCAGCAGATTAATACACACCAGGCTACGGGTCGTACGCCTTTCCCATCAAAACCAGCTCATTCCATATCTAAATTAAATGGAACCCCCCTCCCCCCTTTTACACAGACCCGAACCTCACAACCCCACATAAATACACACAACTACAAGTTTCAGTGCATCTAACACAGTCTGTCGTATGTCGTCTACTACCTCATCACATCCACTGCAAAAAAAACAAATTACAGAACATAAACCATCAAAGATCAAATAAATAAATGAGGTCCAGCCTCTTTGCTTCTTATTTCATTGTGGGAAACACAACATTTAACCCCGCGACCCCCCAAAGGATGCATCTTAAGAAATGCATACAAGGCGATTTGTGTGAAATGAAGTAGCTGCATGACAAACAGTGACGACAGTGTCTGTATGTTGTTTTTTAAAGGAACTACGTTTTACCGTGTTGGAAATAGATTTCCAAATCAACACAAATCAGAGAAACGGACATTTGAGAAACTGAGAGCCGTCAGTCTGCGTCGGTGCACAGTGTGAGGCTGCATGCCACCTAACCAGGAAATTGGCACTTTTACAGCCGACGTCATCAAAAATATGCATGTTGGCAACGGAACTGGCGTTCAGCTTTGCGTTTAGTTTTAACGTTGAGTAAAAACTGTAAACGGCATTAAAACGTCTGCGACTCAAGTTCAAATTGAGGATCCAGACGGGATCACGACCGCTTCAGAGCAACAGGTGTTTCAGATTAACGAGTGCCCGTGTCAACTGGTGACTTTCAGCCCGATGCGTCTGTGGTTGCTCGTCGTAACTTCAGTAAATGGTTGGCGTAGATCATAAACACGGATGTATTTAACGTTGACTTTCACGATGACGCCTTCGTGTCCCGATGAGGATTTCGACAGCTGCCGTCACTACAAGTAACAACGGACGTGATCGGCGGAGGGTCACCAGGTGACACGGTCGCCCGTTAAAGGAGCTGTATTTGACGTTCAGAGTATTAATACAGCAGCAAACTATCGTCTATGTATAGATATAGTGGAGTTATGTCTACCTGAGCAGAGAATGAAGCCACTCTCCCTCTGTGTGTGTTGTTATCAGAGCTTCTCTGTTTACATAACCGGCTGGCCGTGTTCTACCCGCTAACTTATAGCACTCTTTGGTGATTGTGTTTATGATGATTATGATGTTCTTACATAGCTCGACAAGCTGTAGCACTCACTCCTGCTTCCGTTGCCAAACTGTGCATGTCATCATCGTTGTCTACCAACTGTAAAAGGGTCTATAACGGCTTGAAGTTTGATTCACGCAAGCAAACTGAGCGGACAGGAGCTAAAAAAAAAAAAAAAAAGCCTAAAATGAAGCATTCAGATCTGCTTTTCGCCCCTGTCCTCGTCTAGAGAAAGTCAGTTAAAACCGGTATAACAGAGACTAGATGATCTGTAAAATAAAAACAACAACGCTTCTGTAAACACAAGTGACAGCAATCAAGTATTCTCGACATGGCGGAGAAAAAGAACATGAGTAAACATTAAGGACGTGGGATCTAAAAATAAAACGCTGACTGTTTATCTGGCCTGGACTTGCGTGGTCACAGATTCAGGGGTGAAGTCTCCTGAAGACCTTACACTGACAACAGGATACATACAGGCCATTTGCATAGCTCTCCCTCACTTACACACACACACACACACACACACACACACACACACACACACACACACACACACACACACACACACACACAGCTTCTGAAACGGGCGGCGTGTTTGCTTAGGCAAAGGTGTGTTGAATGTGAAGTTTGCATACACTGTCACTCCCTTTCCTTCGTCCATTAAGGGCGTGCTAGCACCCGCGCTATTGCATCTGTATAGTGAGGAAGTCGGGTCTCAAGTTCTGCTGTCTGATATCACAGCTTATTGCTAACAGGAGAGCGTCGCTCTCTGACACGCAGCCGCTCGCAGAACATCCGACGCAACTACGCAAAACACAAACATCACAGTCTTTTTTTCCTTTTTTAAATGGTACGTTCACAGGACTACGACGTAGTTGGTGAGAGATGTTTTAAGGTATTACTATTCTCTAGAGTAAGGATAGACTATTTCACGTACAGTGTCATGTGACTGAAAACACTCACTCCATGTCATTTTCTCGTTGCGCTCCTAGCTCGTAGATTTGGCAAAGCCTTCCTGCAGAACCAGCTGCAAAGAGTCCACTCGGGCTTGCATGCAAATGTTTTCACATGCTTACTGCATTTATGTAAATGAGAAGTGCAAGAGCAAAGTGTCAAAAAAAAAGTGACGAAGAAAAAAACTAAATCAAAGCCTCAGGGACCAGGTCAGCATGTGTAAGTCAAACCGTGTGTGTGTGTGTGTGTGTGTGTGTGTGTGTGTGTGTGTGTGTGTGTGTGTGTGTGTGTGTGTGTGTGTGTGTGTGTGTGTGTGGCCTATTTGAATAAACAAGCACGATAGTGTCGGGCTGAGAGCTAAGTGAGCTAATCGTTGACTGAGTAAGAAAATGAATGAATGGATGCTGAAGGCCAAAATGGTGCAAAAAGGCATGTGGAGACCGAAGAGTAGATAAGCCCAGATGAGAGGAGTGATGGACTGTGGCACAAGCAAGTGCAGCATTTATCCATAATTTCTTATGATTTATCCAACATACTTATTTGAGTCTTTGTTTTTGTTGTTTTTGTTTTTGCATACAAACCAAAGAAATAAAGCAAAAGAATCGACGAACTGAAAAGTCCTAAGCGGTGCTGCAACTGGTGAGATATGGCTGACGTCCCGGAGGACTTTGATTCCCAGGGTGTTCTTCTGTTTGTTTGCAGTTCAGCTGTTCCCACGTCAGTAGTCGGCCACGGGTGCGAGCTCTCTGCTCAGGCGGACTGTGATGTTGGTGTAGAGAGGCCTCCTGGACACTAGGGGGGAGTAGTTCAGGTTGTTAAGACCGTCCACTTTCTGTCTCTCCTTCGAGTGGCGTAGTAGACTGTACCTGCAGGGACAAACAAATGAAGCATGAGTGAGGAGAGGGGCGAGGTGGGCAGCAGGGCAGCATGGTGGATATCCTTTCATCAACATTGCAGAACTTCATATGAAAGGAAAACGCTTCTCGTTTTTTCCCATGAGTTACCGTCTATGTAGGCCGCCCGGTTCATAAAGCACTGTGTATATTTTTACACCTTGGGGTCAGAGACGGCTGCTCGCTGTGGGAGGATCCTCTCCCTGCTGCTGGCTGGCGTATTTCCTGCATATCTTATGTGTTTATGCATATGTAAGTGGATCGTGGTGAATTATCAGGATAATAGTAAATATCGTCACAAGTGACTTGAAAACGCTGTGTAGCTCTTTATCATGGAAGGGAAGTGAGAAATGATACAAAAAAATACATTTCTAAATGTATTTATTCTTTATTCATGCAGGGAGACGCTAAAAAGTGTGTTTCCATACGTCCAATGTGATTATGATTAAATCACTTACTAGAGCACAAAATTGCTTATCTTGCCTCATAATTGCTCTCAAAGTGCACCAGATTGATGCGTTTTTTTTCATATTGCAATGCCAGACAACTGACACTAACACCACCTTGGCATAATAACAATGAGATGATGTCGTAGAACAGGTTACAGGTTGTTATTAGACCGTAGAATTGTCCCTTTTAGACATAAAGTGATGGTTGTATATTTATTTTTCCATGAGGCTGATCCATCAGCAGTGTTATTCGCATGAATACATAGGATTAGTCATGATAACAATACGTGTAAACTGCTTTTTAGAATTGTTTAGAATATGATGTTATTGCCTTGCTATGGCTATTTTTCTTTCTTTCTTTTTATTTACTTTTTAACACCCAGGTGGTGTATCTCAAGTCTAGGCGGGTGGAGAAGGTGCGTTTGAAAAGAAAAGGGAAAGAAAAAAGTTGTAACGTTTCCAGTTTTACATGAATCATGACAATATCTCAAATATTTTGTACAAAGTCGTGTTTATTTTGGAGAAATAATTTATAATGTGTACTATTTGAAGTTTTATGAGTTTATTTTTTTAAGAATTAACAAATAGAAGAAACACTTACTCCTTGGGCTCTTAGTGATTGAGTAATTGAGTGTGAGTGGAAAGCACCTGATAGGAATTCAGCCCTGGAGCATACAAGCAAATCACATGCAAAGTCTTTAAAATAGTTGAAATTCTCCCAAAGTCGCTGCTCTGGTTTTGCATGTGACTGGCTTACACCACATGAGCATAAGCCTCGTTCAGATGATCGAATCATCAGCTTCCTCTTGTAAGTGGGGTGTGTGTGTGTGTGTGTGTGTGTGTGTGTGTGTGTGTGTGTGTGTGTGTGTGGACACGAACCTCCCTAGGAACTGGACTTCCCCGCGGTGGTGATGTGGAATGGACATGTAGCGGCCCTGGTCTCCGTGTGGTCTGCTTACACTGTAATTGGCAAACCGCACCCTACACAAACACATTAATGCTCATGAATCCAGCGGGCACACAGCACAGGCATCGCAGTGATGACTTCCATTGTCATATATTCACAAAAGCATTAATAACTTGATACTCCGACAGCCATACTAGCATATAGACACTGTGAGTCACATGATATGGACATAGAAATACAAGAGGCAAAGGCTTTACAATAACTGCACACAAAAGGGATCGTTACATTTAGAAACTGGGATGTGCCGCCTCGCAGTTGTGTGTCTCCGCCAAACAGCTACATCCCAGTTTACGTGAGATGCCGATATTAGCCTAACACAGATGTATTTATACGCTGGCCAATAAAAGCAGATGTAAAATTAACAAATTACTACTAGAATAACCTGTCAATCAGCAGGTAAGCCCCGCCCCCTAAAGCATATCCTGCTTCATCGTCTATTTGACTCTAAATTTACCATATTTACTAAGTGAACATCATGCTGGATTGAAGAAGACTTGAAACTAGAGATTGAGACCATAAACTCATGTTTACAATGTTTACTGAGGTAATACATCAAGAGAGAAGTAGGACCATTTTCTCATAGACTTCTATACAACCAGAGAGGAGTCGCCCCCTGGTGGCCAGCAGAGAGAAGTAGGACCATTTTCTCATAGACTTCTATACAACCAGAGAGGAGTCGCCCCCTGGTGGCCAGCAGAGAGAAGTAGGACCATTTTCTCATAGACTTCTATACAACCAGAGAGGAGTCGCCCCCTGGTGGCCAGCAGAGAGAAGTAGGACCATTTTCTCATAGACTTCTATACAACCAGAGAGGAGTCGCCCCCTGGTGGCCAGCAGAGAGAAGTAGGACCATTTTCTCATAGACTTCTATACAACCAGAGAGGAGTTGCCCCCTGGTGGCCAGCAGAGAGAAGACAGAGAAGCAGGACCATTTTCTCATAGACTTCTATACAACCAGAGAGGAGTCGCCCCCTGGTGGCCAGCAGAGAGAAGCTGCCTGTGAATTGTGTAGGCGGAGGGAGGGACAACAAAGACAAATGGAGGGAAAAGCCCGGCTATGTGCCAACTGACCCGAGCAGCCTCCTGCTGCAGCGCTGTGTTCCCCTCACCTGTTCCAGAGGTCATCGTCCTCTCCTCCCCAGCCCCAGAATGCATTAGGAAATCCATTAATCTTTTTGAACTGCTTCACCGTCAGGCCACTGACACCGCCGAAGAACTCATTATACGGAAGCCTTGGAGACATAATTTCACGTATTAGACTCATACTGAGCGAGGAATGCATTTACAGTACACGGAGACAGAATCAGGACTCACATGTAGGAGTACTTGTCGAGTTTGACTGCAAAGTGTCGCGGCATGTCTGTGCAGCCGTAGTAGTTTCTGTCGTTCTCCATGAGGTGGTCCACGTCGTGGAACACCAGACAGTCCCAGTCCAGGTCCTTCATAGCCTCCTTGTAGCCCACGTTGAACAACATGGCTCGGTTGAACGGCTCGGTGCCGTCCTAAGAAAAGAAAAAGAAAAAAAGGGAGACTATTTTTGTAGCTTGTTATGCTAGAAAAAGTTTGTTTTGTTCAATCATTTCACCCACAACATCACCGCCTGGGAGGAGACTCATTTCCTGCTATTGTTCAGTCCCTGCCAGCGACTGTGAATAGGTGTGTGCATACCTGCTCTATGAAATAAAAGGCAAACTGGAGTCTTTGTCTTTTCAGCACCGGGACCAGGTGTCTCAGGAGAATGGGCAAGTGTTCGTGTCGGTTCCTGAACGGGACTAGGATCGCCACCTAAAGGACACAAACTGGATTAGAGCTCAACACATGAAGTGATGCACACGTTTACCTCCATGTAGACACCAACAATGTCAGTGACAACAGCAGGAGGATCTCAACGCTGATAGGCTGTCGCGTCATGCAAAGTTTTCGCTCGAGTTTCACACTGCGTCATTCACGCCGCCCCGATGTGGATTTGCACCTATTTGCATCTTTGCACTGACTTTGTATGCGATGGCATGTGAACACACACTCATGGCCAAAGAGTGGCAGCGTCTATAAAATGTGTTCATTCGTCCCTATGGAGTGGTGGCTGTGAGCGTCCTCATTTGAAGCTCAACAATAAGGCGAACTGCCACAGGAAGCATCAAAAGCGAGGGAAATGGAAAACAATGAGAGGCTCAGAGAGAAACAATAGAGGTAGATGAGAGAGATATTGCAGTCTAACGAGAGAGAGAGACTGGGATCGGGAGAAGGAGAGATTTTTGGTTGTCAGAACATTCACAGTCCCTCGGGGCAAATGAATGTGAGACAGACGCACAGATGGCAGACAACATCGCTCTGTTGAGCACATCGTAGGGAGGAGAGAGGAGGCTGGTTCAAACTGCAAACTCAATTCAGTCGCTTCTTGTAATTCGTACGACTGAACGTGTGCTCGTTTAGCCACAACGACCACATCGTCCTGATCTGCACAGAGCTGCACAGAGCTGCACAGAGCTGCACAGAGCTGCACAGAGCTGCACAGAGCTGCAGATCTAGCGGCGTGGTGTGCTGTGTGACCGGACCGTGAGCGCTGTAAACATGTTCCACTAGGCCTTTTGATGCGAGTGCATGTCTCAGAAATCTCCCACAGCTGGAGATCATTTTCATACAAACAAATGAAGTGACCCCCTCGTGCATCTGCTTTAAAGCTATGGTCTTCATTCTGAAAATCCGTTGAGCCTCTTGCCCCCCCAACCAAACCCCTCCCCTCAGTGTTCCACGATTCGACGAGGCGGGATGACGAGGAGCAGGGGAGACCAGGGGATTGGATGGAGGGTACGATGGGAGCCTTCCGGAGCAATGGCTCCCATTGGTCAATTTCTATGCAGGCCTACGGCTGATAGACTGAATGGATTTATTTTTATTCCAAATCATAGACCATAGCTTTAAGGTTCCTTTTGTCACATCCACACTTACCTTCCAGCGAGGTAAACAGTCTTTGGGCTTCCAGTAGCCTGTTGGGGCAACGTTACGCTCTCCGTCCAGCAACAACCTCTCCACATCCTCCAAAGACACCTCGCTCATATTCACCTCCAACTTGCCCTCTGTGTGTGTGGAAGAAGAGGCAGATTGTACGAGTCAGAAAAAGCAATGAGAGTGAGGATTAAAGGGAGGGAGGGAGGACCAATACGTGCATAAGAATATGATGAAACCGTAGAGTGAGGAATGAGGGGAAGGAATAAGACGAGGAAAATGTTTATGAGGCATTGATAGTAAAGCTGTGCCACTATTGGAACAAATATGTCCAGGAGCACAGATAATGCTGCATTCTACAAGGCCAGGAGAAGCTGAAGAGCAACTGTTTGTGTAAAGGTCAACTGAGGGGAATGAGAGGCATTTGTTCTCATTTGGTGATTAGAGAATCAGCAGCTCAGGGAAAATCATTCAGTCAAAAGTCTGTAAGACGGTACTCACTCAGGGGGAGCAGCCTTTCAGGGCAAACCTCAGAGGGGAGGTAGGTGAAGCCCTCGGGCAGGTACGTGGTGGGAGGAGCATCACTCTCACTCACATTGAAGTCATAGGCATAATCTGGAAACACACACACACACACACACACACACACACACACACACACACGAGTGTCAACATCACTCGTCTGGTTGTTTGTTCTCTCCCTAGCTTATAATGGAGCGAGCAGCTAACATAAGGCTCCATTGAGTTACATTATGATGCCTTCAAGCTCTACTCAGTAAAAATGAGTATTGGAAGAAACAGTTTGAAGGAGATGCTTTCACTTTGATATAAAATAGCTGTTTCACCGAAGAAGAGCTTTAAGCAACGTATGTGTATTTTAAAAATTTTTTTTTACAAAGCAAAATTAAATAATAATCCTATTGGCCAAGAACATTTAGTTCGGTGCATCTTTAATATTGCTTATCCCAGTGATTTCTGGGACAATATCCCATCCAACACATTTACTTCTCAGCTCCGTTACTTCCATTCTTTCACCAGGCTGGAAACTGTATTCATGTCCACATAGCATCAGTGTGCATGCTTTTACCTGTGCCGTTGACGCTGTACGCTCCTCTCACCACCTGCTCGATGACCTGAGCCCCGATGTTCTTCACGTTCTCTCTGATCTGGATCCCTCTGGCCTGGACCATGAACACATACTCGTTCACTGTGGACAGACGGGGACCGAGTTAAACCATTGTATCCGTGGCTTCCATAGACAGCCGTGTTTCCACCCAGCACACTGGGGGAGACATTTGTAAAATGAGTCATGATCTTTAAACATTTTGCGAAACCATTTATTGCAATTTATTACTGTTTTTGTTTTTGTTTGGCGACTTGTTTTACCGAGTACTTCATTTGGTCGCCCATGAAAGCTGCATGTGTCCCAATCACACATTAAATCCAAGAACATTCTTTTTTTTTTAGATCCAATACTACTTGGTGCTGCATCTTCACCAAATGCTTAACATTATCCTCCTTTCATTCCTCCTCTTCGTTGAGAAAACAATCCAGAACAATGGCCATGCTGGAGACAGAGAAACCGCCCCATTGTAAGCACTCTTCCACCTGATGTGGCCCAAAGTGATTATCTGCCACGGTGACTAAATGCGGGGGGTTTGCTGCCGCACAGCAAGGGGCTTTCATTCCAAAGAAGCCAACTATTCGAATGTTAGTCTGCGACGGCGGGGGAGGAAAGGGAGAAAGATTCAGCTTCCTTAAGAAGATGAGATAGTGATTTAGAAATGATTGGTTGGTTCCTGCTTTCAGTTTCGTGATGATCTCAACATCATCACTTTGCCTGAACTAGACTTGTCAGTCTTTATCTGTACTACTACCAACACCAAATGCAGTTGGAACCCAAGGCTGCATGAGATTTCTGCCTGAAAGCCTATAAAGGCAGTTTTTCTGGCCACTGTCGCTGTAACGCCCCTGGGTGATGTTGGGACTTTGAAGTTGTATTGACTCTGGAAATCTTGAGCGTATTCTAGTCCTGCTCAATGTGTTAAGGGTCCTGAGATGACTTCTGTTGTGATATGACATTATAAATATAATTGAATTGAATCTGCAGTGCAGTTAGTCGTGGTTTGAGTGCTAGGAACCGCCTGCAGAGGTGTGGTGTAAGGAGGAAGCACCAGAGTTTCTGAATGTATCTCTGTGAGATCTGCATAACACCACAATGACCACGATACCCGCCCACTAAGCATGCAATGTTCTCAAGCAATGACCGGCCCTCCTCAGTCACACGTGAAACCGTCGCCATGTCCATGTATGGCGTTTGAAATCTCTTGAAGCTGAGTGGATTTGCACGATAGTTGCTTATGGAAACGTCACCAGAGGGGCTCAGCGGTTCCACTCAGCGTGGGCCGACCTAAATAACACCCAACACAGTGGAACACAGAAGAGGGGGGATGTGGTTGTTACCTGTTCCACTGGCTCACCTCGTGCACGGCCACACTGGTGTGAACTCTCATGAGGACATTCACTGGAAGAGTGACATGGACGAATCTCGCAACAGTAAAAAAAGAGAACGAACTCCTCCGAGGAACTTTCAGGATAATTGACTCCTGTATTTGCAGCAGCATGCCAGTGCAATGCTGCCAAACTCTGCCTCAGTGAATCTCTATCCAACTGCACAACATCTCACCATTAATCCAATCAGCATTTATCTTAAAGCAATCCCGATATGATTCCACATCCCACGGAAGTGTCCGCGGAATACTGCTGAGCTCGACCTCCAGCCAATGGGATTCGTCGTCGGTAATTGTATTACAGTTTCCATCACATTCGTCTTGTTTTATACAAACTGCCCGGCTTGCAGGATCAGAGACTGGTGGCTAAGTGGTAACTGAAATCAATGATCTCGCTTCTGCAGCGTGCAGATATTACAGGGAGAATCTGCCCCGTTTAATAAAATCAGAACACAGGCTGGATCCTGTTGACTGGCACTGTAGAAGTGGATCAACACAGACACGTACACACATGCATACGCAAACCTACAATCTCTCACACACACACACTCACACGTGCTGAGGCGCCATATGATGGAAAAACGCTGAGAGGCTTCTGGAGTTTGATCCAGTCCTGCAGGCACCAACATATTTTGACATGTTTGCATCTCCTCCTCCCTGCCAGACATACGGAGGTATTATCTATGCATGTGATCCACTTCAGACCAGAACCCCAGGCCCCGTTTACGCAAAGGGAAAAGCAGATACCATGCGGTTTGATTTTTGTGGTTTAATTTACATGAAAACCCAGTTTTTATCACAGAAAACAAATATTTCTGGAGATTTCCGATAACGCCGGTTATGTGTTGTCGTGTCAACGGGGAGAAACAGGGTTTTAGGTTCTCAAGCGTCACAGGAAGTCGCTGGTGTTCTTGGTTGTTGTTGATTCTGAGGATTCTGATTGGCTTGCATGGCTTTATCCTCCTCCCTACACTGCCGCCCATCGGTATAATGGCCCTCGACGGCGGATTTATGCGGCTTGATGTAAATGACAACTTTTGAAAACAATGTTGTGCACGATGTTATTTTTGAAAACGGAGGGGGAAATATTCATTTCTCTAAATATGTTATGTATAAACGTGGCCTCAGTGTCAGCTCTCGTCTTCTCAACAGTTTTGGTTCTCTTAAAAAAAAATCACAACAACAAAAGCCTTCCAGCAACGATCCTTCCAACGCTATGAAAGTCACGATTCAATCTTATTACAGTTTTAAACATTTTGCGATATGTTGAGTATATCGGTGACTAGGGATGGGATTCATGAGATTTTATTGTGGATTGCAACAAAAACACTAGGAATTTATTTCCATTGTTATCTTAAATATAAAATAAAAAGCTTTCTCGCCATCATGGCAGAGAAGTGTAAAATAGAGCCTGTTTTTAATGGAGTTCATCATTAATGGATGGAGGGTCCCGGGACAGAGGATGTCGTATGCTAACCGTGACATGAAGTTTTCATATCTCAACGCATATTGCAACTGCAAGTTTTGCAGTTTGTCAACACATTTTTTAGCGAACAAGACTAACTCGGTCCATATCACACAAACTTCCGGCCGATCCCGCCGTCTTAACCCGGGACCCGGGTTGAAAAACCTGAGAAAGCACTTGCAACTAAGAAGTGTAATATGTATGTGTTTATATAATAAAAGATGAAGCCATGATAAAACACTGACATGCAAAACATCACAATGCTTTGCTGTATGAAGTTTGTCCCCCATCCCTCGGGAACACTGATCTACTGTACACAAAGCAGTGGGTGAACAATTCCTCTCTCATCAAATGTGTAGGCTACTCTGGAGCCCGAGTCGCGCTCAGTGCCGGGTATTCAGGGCTGCAAACTGTGACAAATGCAATTAGACACGAGAGACGGGAGTTCAGAGGAAGCTAACGTGGTGGGCTACGAGGCCATTAGCGCTTGTGAGGGGATGCACACACACTCGCAGCAGTATGACAGGCCATACACCATCCACATGCAGACCAGAAGGAACCCTGTAAACCCATCCCATCAGAAACCCCCGCCGCAGCCCGCCAAGCGTGACGGAAGACCTTGAACGACCTTGTCCTCTACGGCGCTTCACAGAACCCGCTGTCCCCGTGCCAAGCCCCGCCCTCCTCTCCTTCCTCTCTCTACATCCCTCCTTCCACTTATCTGTCCTTCCCTCTATCTCCCTCTTCATCTCTGCACTGCTGTCTCTGTGTAATGTGGTTTCTATCAGTTTCTGTCAAGTCCGTTTGTTCCTCTCGTTTAAGTAAATAATCGGAATGATGGATCGCAGGCTGCAGGACGATTCCAGGCACTTCCCCCGCAGCAGAGTGTACTGTAACTTTAGGTTAATTGAAAAAGGAAAAAACCTGCAAACACGCACAGACACACACACACACACACACACTACCCACCCTGCTTTCCCTCTGAAAGGCAATTAACTCCACATTGATAGCTCAGCAGTGGGAGGGGATCGGTCCCGTTCTGGTAGCGCCCTGATAACAGCTGAAAGGCTGTTTTCTCCCCCCCCCCCCCCCCCCCCCCCCCCCAATCCCAGCAGAAACACTTTCTACTTGCTCTCTCACACACACACACACACACACACACACACACACACACACACACACACACACACACACACACACACACATCACGGGCCACGCCATACACTCATAGCTTTCAGGGTTCAAAGCTGCCACTCAGGAAGGGTCATTTTTACAGCCAGACCGGCGCATGCATGAAGACACCCAGGAAGTGGGGCACTATGGGGGCAAATCCTCATTCCTCCATTAATGCTGGACGTGTAAAAGATTAATTAAAGACATGATCAGTTAGGGCTGTTTGTCGGAGGACGTGTGTGTTAGGAAATCAGGTCAAAGGTGGATGGCGGGCCCGAGCCGGAGCTCCGCAGCACCCTCGCCCTCTCACCCTCAGGGAATACATTACATTAGTTGTTTGAGTACTTTTCTTTTTTTACTACATTTACACAAAACAGTTTATAGTTGGAGCATCTTAATTTAGCTCTCAAAATTCCCGTATTATATTCATATCGCAGTATATATTACACAAAAAATCAGTTTTGTTCCAATTTTCCGCAGGCCTACTATCAGTTCCACTCTTCATGATTTACTCGCTCATTTCAATACTCACACACTCTAAACGCTCGATTACTCAAAGAATTAGCACCAAATCCCTCATTTTGAACAGGAACAACCGCTGTAAGCCGAGTGTATTGATCCATAGAGGCTGATTGGGATTGGCATGATGCTGATCAACGTGATATCTTTTAATTGATTTTTTAAAAGCACATAAAACGTGTGTTCTTTTCAAACTGTCATTGGATCTCACCTGAAGGCACCAGCGTGGTATTAACTCCTTTGAGCCTCTGTAAGTGATGCAGAAACTAACCTCAGACTGGTAGTAGTCGATCAATACACACACACACACACACACACACACACACACTGGGCAAAGACATATAGGCTATACAGGGAATATTAACTCAACATTGAGAATTTAAAGATTTGTCAGAGATTTCAGGCTCGTCTTGTCAGTTTCTCACTCTGCCTTTGTTTTCTAATATAAATAGATCTTCACAGACGATGTCATGATTACACCTCAGTGTTTGCTGCAGGCAAAGCAAAGGAACATCAGAGTAGTGAGCTAAAATTACACATCCAGAGCATCTCACTGCTGTCGGGTGCCAGAATCAATAGAGCATACGTTTGATATGATACCCTGTGATTGAGGCTCGAGATGGCCAAGCATTTCAGAGGTGGAGAGAAAAGGTTGCTAATAGTTTAGCCTTCTGCTAACCAACTTGGCCGTCACTGCAGCAGGTTAAATAAAAAAAGAGATGTATGCTCAGCTTATTCATGGTGGAATTAGCAAGCTAACCAGCTTAGCTATCTGTCATGCAACACTGGTTACAGAAAAAAACACTGTGTGGTTGAAGCATCCTCATATCATTTAGCGGTTTGCTACCTTGCTAATTCCACAGTGCTTTCATGCTACACTGACAGCATGTGTAAGGTTCTTCTCTCTGACTGTAACGTTTGAGTTTTTCTGATAGTAAAGCGTAGTTTGCAGCAGGGAAGTCGATGATCAGCGATTTTTCCGACAGTAAGGATTTTGCAAATTAAACACATGATAGGAACGTTAGAAATGATGTCAAAGTTCTGTTTTTGTTGCTAGCTTCGGGGCCGAACCAAGACACAGGAATCAGTCTTGGGAATTCTAGCATTTATTCACCGACAAATACAGCGTGCAAACAATTCACTGCTACATTCACAGCTTTAACGTTACTGCTGACTTCATACTCAGACGTGAGCTGTTGTGTAGTTTTAGTACACGAGTGGAGTACTGGACCGATACCTGATGCTGGTATCGGTCTCTGGTGCATGCGTAGTAAAAGTGTTTTGTTTTTTAAATCTGTCTTTTTACAATGCCTTTCCTGTGTTGGAGGGTGTATGCCAGTTAATTTGTCCCTCAGACACATTTTTACTAAACTCACATCCTGTTTGTTCGCACTGTCAACCAGACAAAACCACCTTTGCCCTTACACACACACACACACACACACACACACGCACACACACACACCCCCACACACACACACACACACACACACACACACACACACACACACACACACACACACACACACACACACACACACACACACACACGCACACAGACCCACCCACACACACACGCACACACACACACACACACACACACACACACACACACACACACACACACACACACACAGGCATTCAAAAACCACTTCTACTTCCTCTTACCATGTGTCAGTTGTGTGACTCATTCTATTGAAATACAACACTCCATACAGATTTCATTTGAGTATTTTAACCAAGTATTCGGTCAAGTCACTCTGCCAGGAAGTATTTAGTCAAAATACTGAGCCAATGTTCCGGGAATACTATCCCACTTTGAAGAGTCTTACTTCATTTTAGTATGTTGACATAAAAAGTGAGTGTTCGTCGACTCCTCTGATGCCGTTCCAGCGAGGCTGAAACCTCTGGTTTGTCTGATAAACATGAGATTTTCTGAGTAGATGTTGTGATGATGTGAGATGCCACTATTTTTTTCGGTAACTACAGGTCATACATCCTCCTTACACAGCTGGTTTCAGGTTGACGGGAAGAGAAGAAACTATGTCAAACGAAGCACTTGATTAACTTCATCTTGCTTTCTTCCGATACCCGCGCTGCTCTTCAAAGGGGAATTATTTCACTTCTCTTTTCCTCTAAATGCAAACGTCCATCACTGACGCCTTTCAAAATAACGACCATGTTTCAGCGGTTTTTTGGCACCCAATCAGATAATCCACTTCTTCCGTACAGGTCATTTGAGACTGTGGACAAATGCATTCATTTTCACAGGATGCAACCTAAATCTGATGAACAAAATAATAATCAGTCAACACTTCGTTGAAATGGTCAGAAATGGTTGAAAATAGCTCGATGCTGTTGTTGAATGTATTGAATTACAGCCGTCTTTAAAGCGTAGTTGAACATCTGACGTTTAATGCCGTGTGGAATGCTACTTCAGGACACTTTAATATTACTGGGACCAGAACATGTAGCATTAAATATCCAGGAATTCACATGAGAGACAGCGATGACTATCCCTATAAACGTCCAGCCGTTTACTGGTAGTCCTGCCATCCGTGTCCTGTCCCAGTCACTGTTTCTGGTCTTTGTCTTCTTTTATCTGACCCCCCTCCCCCGCCTTTCCTGTTGTCATGGGTAACTTCAGGTTATGTAAGCAGCATGTGTAATGCTTTCCCAGGGGGCCGTTCTGTGCACACCTCGATAGACACGTATATGCAAAGGCATAAAGTTGCTGCTTTGGGAGTGTTTGTGAAGCTCATCACTGTCACACAGAGTTCACTAACAATTATTAACTAACAACACTCACTGGTAACCCTGGTTGCCAGTTCTGCCAAAAGCTTTCGCTTGCCAAAACTGAAAATATGGTTGCCATTTTGAGTTATTAAAAGTGTATTATATGGGATTTAAAGCATGAATATAGCAGCAAACAAATAGGAGCTATGTAAAGTTAGTAATGTCGATGAAGTCGCTCTATCGGAGCTTCTCTGCTCGTTATCACTAGGGACATAATTAAAATGTATTGTCATGATTATCTCAGCCAAAATAATTGCAATTAACAATTTTATCCTGATGATCATCATAAAATCACTCTTAAAATGATATTTACTTGAGAAAGAATGCGTGTATTGCCTGAACAATCAATCAACGTGAAATAAGACGATCATAAATCACACATTTGCTTCAGAGGGCTTTACAATCCTCCATTGAATACGCAAAACCTCAAATCATCTGAAATAAGATGATCGTGAACCACAAGGTCGAAATAGGTTTTTAAAAATGTTTTTTTGTATGCTGCATTTTTTTTAATGGGCCTCAGTTTTCCATGAGCTTTTTCATGTCGCTCACAACTTTTTTTTTCATAAGTTTTCACAATACACGCTAAATTAAAATCGTAATAAGATCCTATTGTGGCTTCAGCATCTTAAGGGTCATTGAAGAAGAAGATGCAGCCGAAGACGGAGGACGGATGCATTAGTGGTGACAAACTCACTTCTCTGGCCAAGGGTTGAGGGGAACATCAAGAACATCTGTGCAAACAAAAATGTTATTTTTCTCTGTGAATTGGTATATTAACTTCCAGAAGTGCACTCACACGAGCACGTGCCTTTGCAGCTGATAATAAGGACGATATTAGTTCAGTGCCAGTGATGGTCACATGGGACTCAGTCATAAGTGGATCATGAGGCTCCAAAGACACAGCTGCACACACACACACACACACACACACACACACACACACACACACACACACACACACACACACACACTGCCCTTTCACACCACACCCAAAGTTCCTGAATATAACCACTACTACTATGATGAACTACAATGACAGGAAGGCCATGAGGACTGCGTTAACCAGAAGCCCTCGCCACAAAGGCCGGAGGACGTGAGCGGAGTCCATGACGGCGTATAAAAGTGTGGAAGACGAGCAGATGTCTCTTTAACGGGACGAGTGCTCTTCATTTACTGCAACAGGAATGACGTCAGCACTCATGGCGTCCTGCCCGCTCTGAGAGCACGCTGCCTTCCCCCTCCTCTCCACTTCCTCTTGGCCGTCAACTCCACTTTCATTTGTCATCCTTCTATTAAATCTTGCTGTTCTTCGCCGTCTCCCCTCCCCGTATTCAGGATAACCCTCATGGAAGACATCAGATGTTAAAGCTCATTCCCCCACACTGTTTTTTTGGACTTTATCTGCTTTTTTTTAACACAGAGAGGAAAATCCACCATGTGACATCAGCATAACTTTCACTCTTGCACTTCCTGCGAAACCGTCAATTTCCTGTGTGTGACTTGCAAAAGAGCATGGTGAAGTTCCCCCGTGTATCAGAGAAAAGAGTTCTCTAAATGAATGACTGTATGCACTACAAGCCCCTGCTCATCGTCACCTGACTGCTTCGTGTGACTCCGCCCACAAACTTAAAACAGCGCTCTGTAAAAATGTATGTCTTTATAGCTAAATCCCCATATTTCATATTTGTCTTTACTGGAGAAAAAACATTTAATCATGAAAAAACATAAACATATGTTGAATGCTGCTGTTTTGGGATGGATATACTCATACACCACTAATATAACTGCTGCTGGTAAAGTTGTATTTCCATGTGAGAATATAAGACCTGCATTGGATTTAACCGCATGCATTCAGTCTGGAGATGGAAACATGTTTTCATTATCCAACTATAATGTACGTTCATAGACAAGTGAAGGCAAAATACTTTCTGTGACATAAAGCAATGAGTATGAACCCGATAGCATTATGTTTAACTTTTAACACTTTACCCATTTAGTCATTGAATCTAAGCTGTAAGGAACAGCAGCTTCCGTTCAAAAAAGGAAGATGCCCAGAATACACGTTGCCACAACTCAAATATATACATCCGTTTTCTGAACACATGATTTATTTTGTGGGTGAAGCTGGCTTTAGGAAGGCACATCACTATCTAAACTCTCAGCAACAGTTTCTGTCCATCTCTAAACAATCAGCCGATGTTGAGGCGTGCTATGCGGCGAATCACCGTTGTATGCAATATCGATTCTGATATCCAACATCGCAGCCGGATCACATTTTTGATGAGTAACTTTAGCCGACCGTGATTTGTGTTTTACCTCCAGCCAACACTGAGACGTCTCTGGGCTGTAAACCGTCTATAATGTATACTGTTAGTGTCAGACTCCTCCCAGAGATTTCCTTCTTTCTTAACCTCTCAGATTAAAGGCACTTGTGAACAGCCCTGGTTAATCAATGACACGAATCGATTGATTAACCTCCAGACGGAGAGAAAACAGCACTGCTGTCTCAGCTGAGAACCTCACCACACCCCCACCTTCACCTAAATACCAGAGATAAAGGGAAGGAGAGGAGCTGATAACATACATTAAGGAGGTATGATATAATGGGCACTCTAATGGAAACCATGTGTCATAGAGAATGAGCTGCAGGAGAACCTCGAGGCCAGCGGGGACGGCATGGCCAGAGTTTGAGTCGTTTCTTGCCCTGCACTCGTCACTCGGCCGCTCCATCTGCTCTGCTGTGTGTGTGTGTGTGCCCGCGTGTGTGTGTGCATGTGCGTGTGTGTGTGTGTGTGTGACCCTCCCCGGAGTCACTGTGTCTGCCGTGCCACTACATGGCAGGAAAACACAGGGACCAGACGCCGTGAAGAGAATTACAGAAACGACTCCCTTGTTTTCAGTCTGCTGCATCACATGCTGGAAAACAGATCTGATTGAAGGGAAAGTGAAAGCTGGAGAGTGGGAGACAGATTGCCTCCATGCACACACTCAGTACCATCTCCCCTTTTTTTATTTCCCTCTATTCTACCGACGCCTGTATCGTTTATCTTGGTGGATGACAGAATGTGTGCAGGTGGGAATTTAAGAGACTCATTCCATGGAAAAGTTCATGCTCGGCCCTTGATTTAGTGTGGAATTATGGAGGATGGAGGAGAGAGCGCTGTTGTTGTTGTTAGCGTTTGAATTTGAGGGAGGAAATGAGTGAGGAAGAAAGAGTGATTAACTTGCAGTAAGTTTAAAAAAGGATCTGATTATATCTGGTTGGGAACAAAACAACATCTCTTTGGCCGAGGTGTAATCAGGGTCATCTGCTGCGCAATGCAATAATACCACAACACAAATGAAAAATAGTGTCTAACTGGTGCTTAAATATATAATGTTATTATGTTATAATAATCAATAATTTTATAATAGTGTATTAAATGCAGTCGGAAACCTCTGGGTCTGAAATGTGAAGCCAAAGCTAAAGTTTGCCATATCAATGTTGCGTTCATAGCTTGTTTCAATATGTATATAATATATCCTTCAATGTTACAGTTCTTAATTAAAAGGACTCCTGGGCTGTGTCACTACTCACCATAAAGAGTTCACCATGTTGGAGCCCTGAATGTTTAGTGAGAATCATTATTCCCTCTTTAGTGAACAGCATTGCACCGTTTACACTTTTAATCCTTATCTTTCACAATAAAAGCCCTATTTATGCTGTTTACCAGGAGAACTTAAATTCACTCACAGAATTGTAATGGTGTGACAGCAGTGATGTAATTAACGGTGAAGAGATTATTGACCCACTGGATGGTGAGTAGGGAGCAGTGATTGAGTGATTTCACACCCAAACCTGGTTTTAAAGCTGCAAACATCCCCTCAGGTTGTGTGCTACTGTTAATCATTCACTTCCTATTGGCTGCAGCAACATTTATGTTGCCGCTTGCGTGTTTTTTTTTCCAGCCGACGGGTCTATTTTGAAAGCAAAGCTGCAGGTGAAAAAATAATTACCGCAGGTCACAGCTCTCAGGTTTCATTTTTGCATAATCCGCAGCCGACGGAGAAAAATATTAAAATCTCCAGCATTAAAACTTTACATCGCAGACAGACACGGTGCATTCAGGGACGCTGATGACAAACAACCAGTTTTTGGCAAACTTTCCCACTCTTCAAGTGGCTCTTGGCTGCTGCAGCATGCGAGCCTCCAGGTGGTGATAACCTCTCCTGGCTCCTGCTTCCCTTCCCCGTCCACTGATGTTCTCCATTTAATTTTTCATGTGCAGATAAGCACTGAACCTGCAGGTTCCATCAGCCTTTAACTCGGCTAAACACTGCAGGTCATTAAAGAGGACGTATCGTGCTCCCTTTCCACTGCCTACTTGTATTTAAGGTTCCTGCTCTGTTTCAGCTTCTGCCCCTCCCTCCCAAAAAGCCCACTCTGCTGTGATTGGTCAATGTCCCGTCCCTTTCAATCAAGGTGTTTCAAGCAGTTCAGGAAGAACTTTAAATGCATTAAAACACGATATAGCACACTAAAGGGAAGGGAAAAGTGTAAACGGTCTTCTTTAAATCAACTCCAGATTAACATCGGTGTCTTCCCTCTCTGCTTCCTTTCTCGCCTGCACGCTCTTCCCATCATGTGCTTGTACGACCTTGTTGGATCCGGTCTGAGTGGCGGTATCGGTGCTGGAAGGACTGGGCCGGTGAGGAGTAAGCACCCTGCCGCTCCCTTTCTGCCAGGCCGTTTCCGCCTGCATTCATAGTTTGGCAGCTGCCCAGAACATTCTTGTGTTATTGGAGTGGCTCAGTGGACAGACAGGTACACACATGAGAAGCTAATGACACCCCCACGCTCACAAACACATACTCCCTCTGCCTATTTTAATCCTGCTTGCTCCATATTCCTGTTACTCCCTCCTCCTCCTCCTCCTCCGCAGAAAGATGAGGTCTCTACACAGCTGGAGGTTACTCCTGTTGACTGAACAAATGGGCCAGAGCAGGCAGCCAGTACGCCACGCCGCCACAGAGGCTACACACACTTGAGCACGATGCAGGAACATGCCTTGAATTATGCAAGGAGGTATAGAGGACACGCCCCTTCTGGTTATTTCACAAATAACACCTTGTGACACAAGGTAATCTGGCTAATGTTACGTTATTCTGCTAAAAACATAAGCTATCAAGTGAGTGTCCTTGGGCAGATATGAGGAGACAGTACATGTGCTGCTTTTTACTCTCCTGCATGTATTCAATATTTGTCTATGTATTCATTGGAAATCATTAAGAAATGTATTCCGGCTCGGTAGCCGCAGACGGCGTGGTTAATAATTCATGAGACAGACTGGATTTGTTGCTTTAATGCACCGAGGCTTCTGTAAACAACTCAAAGTGGTAGTAAATTGATTCATTAATTTCAGATTTAAGCTACAAAAAGCAATTAATTTCTGCCGCCGTGAATCCAGGTCATGACACCGATTCTGCTGCTGATGCTCCGGAGGAAAAACCCGTTTGACAGGAGCGGCCGGTGTCTGCGGGAGTTCGCTGTGCGTTGGAGAAAAGAGGCGAGGCCCGTTTGTTTGGATGCACTGCGAGTTTTAAGATGTTTAAGAGTGAAAGTCTCAGGAGGAAGGGACGAAATAGTAGTTTATCCGATCGCCACTGAAGTCTGTGAAGCCCATTCTGTGTACCTGAAGGTCTAATGACCGGTGTCTCATCTGGCCATTAGCCTCTAATCTTCACGGCCACACACAAGTGGAATACAAAAGCAGCTGGTAATTTGCACTATTACCATACAGTGGGTGTAAATCAGCTGTGGCCCGCTGCTCTGCTTCGTTAATCAACTAAGCTGGCCTCCTGAGGTTTTCTTAGAGGAGCCTTGTAATGAAGCTGCTTCCTCGTTTCAGTGCTGAGTGTTTGTGTTTGCTGCCATGGCGTTGATCTGGCAACCCGGGTTCCTGCTTTAAAATCACGCTCCACACTAATCTGCACCCTCTGGTCAGGAAAAAATAAAGTTTCCCTGGAATATGACAAACGGTTGCGGTTTTAAATGGTTTGAAACGCGTGCTTAATGAACATACTTCGTCCATAGTTAGGTTCAGGCTAATGACTATGCATTTGAAACAAAACCCAAAGGAAATGAAAGTACTTGGTTATGTTTAGGCAGGAACAAAACTTCAGACAGGGCAACAGCTTCCCTCCAAATGTCATGTGATTTTATGGCCACAGGCTGTTTACCTGGATACCTGAATGAGATCCTGTTGCAGGATTTTTGTGTCCCTTCTTGATTTGGATAAATCAGACTCCTGGCCCTCATGTCAGCTTAAAGGGACAGTTCAACCCGAAATTAAAATACATATTTGTCATCAATCCAGGTTGTTTTGTAGTGAGCAATCGGCTTTTGAGATGTCTACCTTATCTAAAATATAATGTATTCTTGTCTCTTTGCAGAAATGATGAACCGGCTACTAAAACAATCTGCAATGACTTGTGGTTAGCAGCTTCTTGCAGGAACTAATACTTTAATGTAGGAAGTGGTTGAAGGAAAAACTGCCGTTTAACAGAAACATAACAAAGGAAGTTTAAAAAAGAATAAATAAAGACAGAATTGAACATAGATTGTAAACTTATATGAATACAATTACAGGTGAGTATTGATTCAGACTGATGTGGTGTATTCCCAAAGAAACAACTGCAGATAGGAACGTGTATTAATCTATTCCAGCATCGTAGAGTCTTTGATGAATGTTGACATTTAAGTCACTGTAGCAAGGTGATTAATTGAGCGCGGATTAGCAGGATTATGTGGTATATTTCCTAGTAAATACAACGGCAACATGCATTCATTAATCATCACTACTTTTTAAAGTTGGACCTGGTGTGTGGAGTGTTGTACCACCACTGAGAAACACATCCTTAATGAAGTGTTTTAAAAAACTGCTTCGGAAGGAATATTCCTTTGCGAATGATTAAATGCTTGCAAAGGAGTGGAACTTTAAAAACGGGTGCAGTCATCAGAATCTCCAGCCGAACACCGTTATCAACATCGGTGTTTGGAATGTGCCTCCCTGGCATCATCGCTGCTGTACGCCAGCTCATCACAAGTTACAGTTCCACTGCCCTCAAACAAACACATGACCGCCGTATCCGTGGCAACGGTCTCGACAACAAAGGGAGGCCCAGACCGGGTCAACAAAGACTGGGATTCTCCTCGGGACGATTAGGTTACATAAATGATTACAGCCTCAACATGAGACCTTCAGTCTGCCTGCGAAGCGACTCACGGCCGTCCACCCGAGCACCGGCACACCTCCACTCCGGCTACGCCATCTGTCCGTGGTCGAGAATCCCCACGGAAGGGCCGAGGGTCGAGTTACAGACAGCAAATTAAGACGCGAGACTAAGGTTACCGCAGGCGTTTGTTCATCCATGATGTCATTCCTTGCGAGGGCGTTCTAATTAAACCTCTTTGAGATGCTTTTGAGGGATCGGGAGATCGAGTCGGTCGTGAGCCGGAGCAATAAGGAAGAACCTTTCTATAGACTGACCTCAGGTGTTACAGTTAGTGATTCACTGATCCGACTCTTGCTATCGCTGTACCAATACTGATAGCTGAGCTTTGGGTATCGACCAATACCGAATACCAATCAGATAGCCGTGTTTAATTGATAAGCTGTATGGAACTGTTCTGGGTTGTTGTGTACTCAAATAATAATACCAGATGGGCCCACTGTCCCCGACACCTGATCCAGCTGTCAGGACCGATATCCAATATCAGTGAATTAGGTGTCTCTCCGTTAGTTTATCTTTTGCGATATTGTATCAATAAATCAATGGCAAGTATTGATCTTTCATTATGTCCGATGGGATTGGCCGGCAGTCTGGTGAAATGAACCGAGTTAAAAACTTATTAGATAAAACAGATGTCAACAAACTGCATAATTAGCAGTTTAAAAGGTAGTAAACCTGAAGCAATATGTATTATGGCAATACCCAGAATTTATAAAAATTAAAAAATCAGTCAGTGGTGTAACATTTACTTGACTACAGAGTTGAGGATATAAACTACACACAGCTGTAATCTGCCAGTCAGAATAGGAGAAGGCGGGTGTCTCTCTATACGTTATCTTTATCTATATATCTAACAGGAACAGAGAGTCTGATTTAGGGAAGCTGGCTTTACATGTTCAATATATAATCTAACAATTGAGGAAGCTACTTGACATGTGTGAAACAGCTGCATACATTCTGATGGTTACTCTTACACAGATTTTCTACTCTTCACCAGTCTGGTGAAAACATTTGTTTGATAAATACAGTCAAAGGTAGAATTAAAAAAGTAACTTCTGTGTCGATACCAATGAATTAACCTCTAAAGGTGGAGTGGATCAACTGTGCAGGACTCTCAGTAACCTGCCTGGATTGCAACATTTTTAAATGTGTAGAGCATTTGACAAATGGAAACAGAATGTCTGTGGTTGACTCTGAACAATGACACAGGAAAACATTAGAAACACCTTACTCAAACACGGCGACTTGAAGACCTCGCAGTGACCGGATGCAAATAGATGACTGTTTACACAATGGCTACAGCGCTGCATGTGGGAGTGGCTCTGTCATTGAAGGGCCAAATGACTGTTGATGGATTGCCCGATTTATAGAGTTTATTTCTGAATTATGTAGTCCAATAGAGAGGCTAAGTCCATCAAACATGATAAATTTAAAAGATAATTTTGCAAGTCAAGAAAGTCACCCTTTGTGGTATTAAAATAGGTAAATAGACATCCCAGTACCAGGATGTAACGTTAAATCGTCACTCCTTATCTCTGTCTCATTGTGTGTAAATGTTCTTTGGTTGTTTTGTAGTTATTATTATGTTCAATTGGATCAAAAAATAATGCATATTTTTTCTGAAATAAGGTCCCATGAGGGACACAGGAAGGGGCGGGACTTCGCCTCTCTATAACTATTGTAAAGGTTAGCAAATGAAAATCCATTCATTCACTCTTACATATAATGTTTGCTTATTCCTACCCAAATTAAATATCCCAGTGGATCGACAGCAAAATTGTTTGAGCCATTTGTTCAAAAATAGATTCCTCGGTAGATCCCTGCGTAGCATGTTATCACATTGTAGGTCACACTAATCTCTGGTTTCCTGCTACTGGCCACGGAAGAATTATTAAAATCCACAAATATCAACTGAATTGTCTTGAAAACAATGGATAAAGTGATTTCCTCTATAAGCTACGTGTCCGTACAAAAGCAGGTCATCGTGTCTTCTGCAATCAGAGGGAAAAGAGTGTTTCATTGCTGTGTCTCAATCAAAGCGATTATGTCATCTGTGTCCTTTTGTCGGGGCGGCGCCCACTGTTCCCGCATGTTCTGGTGAAGTATATTTGGATTGTACAGTGTGTGTGTGTGTGTGTGTGTGTGTGTGTGTGTGTGTAATTGGGCAGAGCGGGTAGAGTATCACACGGTCAATGAAAGGCTTTAAGAGGATTGCACATGCCTCTGACTGACTCACAAGGTGCAATGAACTCCCACTCTATTGATGTTTAACTGAATTCCTTTGTTAATAGAGTATTTACAGTCACATGTCCCTGGACCGAGCACACACACTTACAACCCAGGAATGTAGCACGCTACCACGGCAGGGAGATTAAGTGTTAAAAAAAAGCAGAAGAAGAAAACGATTATTTGAAAAATGGTGCGAGTGTTGTTCTGACCCTTCGGTGGTAAAGAGCCAGAAAAAGGCTGCCATTGTTTGAAGTTATTTATACTAGTTGTAATGACTTGTACTGAAGGGTCTCCTTTATGGCGTACAGATGTCCCAACAAAGACACAGTCCATGGCACTGCCCCAGATGAGCGTAATGACTGTAGATGTGGGGATTTGTTGTCACCCCGATCATGGGAACATGGCATGTTTCTGTGGTCGCTGTGACGATAAAAAGGAGCCGTCCTGGATGGGAACAAGCCCTCGGGGGAAC
Organism: Eutrigla gurnardus; assembly: GCF_963514095.1. Lineage (NCBI taxonomy): Eukaryota > Metazoa > Chordata > Actinopteri > Perciformes > Triglidae > Eutrigla > Eutrigla gurnardus. The sequence goes on along the minus strand of NC_139922.1, from coordinate 26,760,835 downwards.
CATGGCAACTGCAGGGAAAATGTCAAATGCCAGACCTTAAGTACTCCAGCCGGAGGAATTTCCGAGATTGAACCGCTGTGTATCTATCTGGCTTTATATGTTTAGCTTTGGGGCTCCTGGTTTTACATTCATTGTTACTAAACTAGAGATGTTCCATTTTTTTAAATGGAACTTCACAGAGGTTACTGAGGGAACTACTGCAGAGGAGCTGCATAATTTATCACTGTGTACCTTGCTTGTTTATTCACAATGGAATCTGTCTGAGGCAGCTTGGCACCAAGTTAATATTTCACCCTGGCTATCCCCAGCCTCTGGAAATTAGCCTTAAGAGGCCGGCTGGATTGAGCTAAATGGATGGATCAATTAAGCAGCAGACGGAGGTGGTAGGTGGGGGGGGGGGGGCTTTAAGAGTGCCAGAGAAGCTCCTGTGATGCATCAGCACAGACGCAGCATGGTTACTAAGCCTGCATGGGCCATAGACTGGATATCAGTCAGTCGCTGTGACCTCACCCGTTGCTTTTTGACTACAGCTTTGAAGCCTCGACTTCAGCAGTTTGGCCGTCGCCATCTTTCATTTTGTGAGTGACACCAAAGGGTGGTAGCCACACCCTAAAGCATCCCCTGTTTCATCGTCTATTCTAGTCTAAATGGACCATAATGTACTAAATGAACATCATGCTGGATTGAAGAAGACTTGAAACTAGAGATTGAGACCATAAACTCATGTTTACAATGTTTACTGAGATAATACATCAAGAGAGAAGTGAGAGTCGCCCCCTGTTGACCAGCGGTTGCCGACTGGCATGGGCACAATATTATATATCTAATCCTACACACACATACCTACATATACATGCTGATGTCTTGACACTTAAGATGCTATGTTCACGGTACAAGCCATGGAAGCAGTAAGATGACGAGGTGTGGCCAGCGGAATTATTGGTGAGTCAACGCTGAAAGGTTGCTCAAGCACTCGCTGTCGTAGTTGTCGTTAAAGAGTCGGTTTGTAGCTTCTTGTCACCGGCTTCCATTGAAAATGATAACCTGTTGTAGTTAAATGACAGCTAGTGGTGATTTTGGTGTAAAAAATGAGACTGTTATTCATTCCTCGGACATCTCTCAACTCCATGCATCCAGCATGATGGTCAGAAGTTAAGTAAGAGTAGATTAATTAGTATGCATTCCTCCTCCTGGAGAAAGGTAATGGTGCATTAAATCAGCCAGGGCAGCAGATTAGCATCTCAGCAATGCTGTCACAAACGCATTAGAATCAAGGCTAAAGCTAGCGACATGCGGACCTTTTCACCTCCTCCTAATGCACCAAACTGCATCAAGCCAAACATAATCTGTCTGATCTTTACAAGCGCCTTCCTTCCAGCAATACCTCCACCTCCAGCGGCATGTTTTTATCCTTTAGCCAAATTAGGATTCAAATGTTCCTGGGGGAAAGGCCACTACATGGGAAAGTTGGCTTTGCAGGAAGTGGCTGCAAAAACAAATAGTCATACAAGTGTATGGGGAGTCATGTACTGTATGTGCATGCTACACACAGCTTGGAGGGTGTGACCAGTTGAAATAGTGCTCTGGGAAAACCATAGAAATGGAACAGGAGTAGAACGGACATTGATCTGTTTGCCATGCCGATTGTTGTCCGTTGTTATGGTGACGACACACTTCAGCAGGTATTCACAGCTCACCTGGGATGGAGTGGATGGCTGGCTAGTTACCTTAGTTAGCAGAGCAAGTACTAAAGCATGGTGGAATTAGTAAGCATCCTTGCCTAAATGCTACAGTGGTTACAGAAAATGAGCTAAACAAAGATGTTAGTCATCTGGCAACTGCAATGGGCTTTCCCCCGGAGAAATAAGAGTTCACACGCTATGGGAATATCCCAGAAGACGGAGCAGCAGAAACGATTAATCGTCAGTTAAATGTTCGCTACGTCAGAATTTATTAAGCATTTCCGTAACCCATGTAGCGCATCGACGATAAAAACCACCACTCATTCCCTCTGGCTCTCTAGGCTCCATAACGTTACTAATCCACTACTTTGTTACTGCAAAACCTCCCTGTAACTCCGTTTAGTGTATAGCCCGCTACAACGGCATTGATATGAATGGGATTGTCTGTTCTACCCCTATTCTATCTCTATGAATAAAAAAAAAAAGACAAAGTACACTGCCATTAAAGCTCAGAGAGTGATAACAGACCTGGCCTGTGATGTCTCTGACATGTCAGTGTTAACAGGAACCAAAGCAATCTCAAATCAAAAGCCTGGTCCTCGTGCTGATCTCCAAAATAATCTCTTAAATCTTTTCCAGTGAAAAACAATGAAATAATCTGAAATATAATGATCATAAATCATAAGGTCTCCCTGCATTGAATTTGTTTTCACTTCTTAAACATGATAGCGTTAATGGAAAGAAAGAAAGTCAACTACGACGATATCTGCAGAACAACATGTGTAATCACACCTACAACAACACACACAACAACACACGGCCTGATTTAAATGTAAGCTGTCGATAGAAAGCAGAACTGGTTCAAAGCTTAAATTCATTTATCAAAGGAAGCTTGCCCCCCTGCATCATTGTCCAACATAATCTATTGCTAATTTGGTGTCAACATTAGTGTAACGCAAGAGACTGCAACAAAATGTACTGTAATATAATTTGTCCAATCCCTGATTTATAACAAGTTTATGAAAGTTTTCCACAGTTTGAAGCAGAAGGCGTCTACAGGACAAGCACGCTGTAAAAGCAGAGTGGTGTTTAGTCTGGCAGTCAGAGGCTGAGCTACGCACGGTATCTCTGGTAGCTTAGGTAACACACAGATACTAAAATGTTCTGCTGATGATGATAATATCACCTCATCATTTACTGACGTATTTCATAATTCTCGATTTAAAAAGGCAGAAATACTCACAAAAGCCTCACAAACATGCAGCGGGCAGCAGTGAGCGTGTTGCTCATTAGTTATTCTCAGAGCAACGCTGGCTCATGAGGCCGACCGACGAAGACGTGACACCTGCAGATATTATTTCCTGGCTGAGAGCAGGAGGTGTGTTTACATCCAAAGGCCATCGTTAGCGTCTGAGACGTGCACTTACTGGCAGTCTGCAGCCTCGAGTCGCTGCCGTTCTGAGGGAACAGGATGACGGCGAGATGAAGCATGTGTAGGTGTCAAACCCAAAAAGGAGTTACAACACAGGAATGTGAGGTTGCTTCAAAGTCTAATCGCATAAAAAAGGTGTACATTGCTGTGAGCTTTGTATTAAAGGCTCTCTCTACACTCCTTGCTAACTGCCTGTCTGCGTTGCTTCATACCATGAGGCAACCTGACAGCTACTTCCCAGACTAGTAGTAGCTGACAGCAGGCCACACCTAGAAATAATCCTGGCAAACGCATCGCATTACAGGTTTACAAGCCGTACATCCATCACACACACGTATACGTTCAGATGGGAGGATGATGGTCTCCGGAGACCGAGGGAAGCACCTGGCTCCTTGTCTCCCATAGTCTCCCCGGATGTGAAGGTGTGTGTGTGCATCTGTGTTCAAACCTATAAATAGAGCCTTGTGTCTTCCCTAGCTCTCGCTCCAGTGGGATTCTCTCATGTTTTAATTAAATAAACTGCTGCAATCAGGCCCAGCTGTGCCCTGCATCCCCAGCCTGCATCAGTCAGCATCCATGCTCGGGGGCAACGCAGGAGGCCGGGGGGTGTCGGTGCATACGAGTACATGGCTTGGCTAAGCTGTGGAATTGGGGCATTCTGCACTGAAGCCACCGAGGAAGCCCTGCTCAGGTGTTCTGGATGGCTCCCCCGATGTGCACACCAGCAGAAGGCTCATCTCTTTCATCCTTCCCTCCGTCTCCCCCTCCTCTTGCCCTTTTCCATCGTTCTGTTTCATCTTACTCTCAATTGTTCTGCTCATTCTTTGTGCAGCCTCCTACACCGGCGCTTTCAGAAAATCTGTTCACCTTCAATGTGGCGGCCGTCACACAATGATGCTGTCAACACACCGGTGGCCACGCCTGCCCATTTGATGACATTCACCGTATAGTCTAATGCTGTGAGTACGAGCGATGGGACGATCAGAAACACGTTGATTGCAGTTAAAATTGTGGATAAAAGCTGTCTAGTTCACTACACTTCATTTTTAAATTGTATTGTATTCATCCTTTATTCATGCAGGGAGATCTTGTGGTTCACGATCATCTTCATTGAGAGAATAACTGTTAATTTTTATGATGAGTGATGACCATGGTAAAGAAAAGGAAAGCTCCGGGGAGATTACATGTCTGGGTAGTTAGCTAGGTAGCTCATTTCCTGAAACCAGCGTAGCATTAAAAAACAACGAAATAAGCAAGATAGTTAAGTAGCCAGCTGTCTGCTACTAAGTTAGTTGTTCATACCTTGTTCCAAAAAAATGAGCCGGATATATCTGACAATAGCAATAAGCTTCCTCTGGTGTGAGAGTCTGTCTTTGTAGGCTCTCAACATCCTGCTACGTTGGTCTTGATGGGAATGTCTGATCTACTCCTATTTTATTTCTATGTATAGCCACTGATTTGACTGACACAGGCAGGCAAATGAAGTTACTGCGAAGAAATACCCACAAAAAAGACACTCAGCAGTTACTGGCTCTGGCTCTGGCTACTGGCCGTCCCATGAACCAACGATCATGGGCCACGGGATCTACGCTTTTTAAACACTAGAGAACACATCTGTCTGCATCAAGGAACCGTTGTCTCTGCTGACTAGGTCGGCGATATGGAGACGCCAACACTGAAGATGATGCATCCTGTCGGGGATAATCCAATGCTAATACCGCACTGTGGTTTGGAAAGGTTTTTGTTGGCGGGCCACATTTGCTGCTGTCCATCTCCGACTCTCTGACCGCACCATCTGATAACCTCAGCTAATGCCTGTGCATCAATATCGCTAGCAGACAGTACTGTTTAAAATAAAAAAATTAAAATGGGAGCACCGTCCTCCCAACATCCCCAACCTGAATGTCCTGTTCCCTGCTGCTCGAGCTCCGCCCGCCACCCCAAGTGTAAAAGACTTAACTATAGCTTTTAGTAGCTGCCTGGCTGCTGGTTACCATCTATAATTAATGGACTGGTGCTGCTGGACCTTGTTCTGTTTCTGGACTAACCCCCAGTAAAACCGCGCCGCCATGACAGCCCCTCCAATGGTGAACTCCCGAGAGGATGGATTCAGCCAAGAGCAGCTACCAGACACCATCAATACTTAAAATAGTGAACGAGCGAATGATTATTTTTATCCCGGTTGATTTATTTGTTTATTTGTTTCACATTTAGAGGAATCATTGCTCGCTTTTATTGGAACTTACACGGGCTATTCCTGCCGGTAATGTTTCCTCCACATGAGAATTGATTCAATTATTGATTAAGTTGTCCACAGCAGGGGAAAAAGCGTGAATGGATCAATAGCCATTTTGATGAGTAAGAGGGAGCAGCTCTCACTTTGATGTTTTAGAAAAGGCCCCACTTGTGTGACGTGAACGCTATTTCACTCATACAGACGCTGCCTCCTCCAGTAATGACAGGCTCTCGTGTTCGGCAGTGAGAAGCCTTCACCTGCTGATTGTAAACCACATTCTTGTGTAAATGATCACGCTGGCCTGTCACTGTATTACATATTGTTTCACATGGAGCAGATCTGCCAAAAAATAAATAAATAAAAAATGAAAAAATGTTCTTGGCATTGGACGATATAAAGAATTCCCGCCACGATTATCCTGATCAAAATAACTGCGATTGACGATATCATCCCGATAATCATCGTAAGGTGCTCTTAGAAATGTCACTAAAATATACTGGTATCACTTTACATTTACATTTGTATGAAGAAACATTGTTATTGCATTGCAAAGAGAACACAACTTTTTTGTTGAAGTGAAAAACAAATAATACATTTTAAATAATTTAATCATAAATCTCGCTGCACAGATAATCAATCAATACATTTTACTTTTTTTACTGCATGATACTTCCTGTAATTATTAACCTCTCTACCACGGTAGTGAATTAGTCAGCTTTTTCCAAGTGACTCGTGACAATAGTGGAAATTCACCGGGATGAATTTATAGCAAGTGTTTTTTTTTTATCCTGGTCCGCCATAAAAATCTGATATCGTCCCATCGGTAGTGTGAGCGCTGGTCTCTATGCTGAATTGTTTAAATGAGTAAGTGACTTTGTAGGTTTTTGATGTGTGCAGGTGGTCCGGTGGGGGGATGGGACAAAACAGCACAGGGCTTTCACCCAGGAGGCCGCCATCCGAGTCCCCTGTGACTCTTTTAGTACTGTCTTGTATTTTCCCTCCCCAATTTTGTCATTTTGTGAAACCTCACAAAGTAGATAGTAGTTTAGACGACGACGTTTTGAAAAGGATTCTGCCAGGCCAGTAGTGACTTTGTAACGGAGAGCCCTTCATCCGGTGAACCCCAATAAAGGTTTCCATTCTGCACACAAACGCTTTGTTTTCTCAGCGCGGTGACAAACATGACAATGTATGCTTAACAAAAAAACCCAAAAAAGATTCATTTGTTTGGGTTAGCTCCGTGATCTGCCGCTGTAAATGTCTTCTTGCACACGTTGGTTATTTGACATGTGCGAAGTGGAGCCGTGATGTCACAAGGGTTTATCTAGTTTACACGGCGACACAAGAGTTGCTTATTTACAAGATTTAATCCTTGAACCCGGTTTTCATTTCCAGCCCCCCAAAACGCTGCCCACCACGTGCTGTTTAAAACGCCACCTGTTATGTGGGAGAACACACGTCAACGTGAATGCAGGAGACGGGGTTGATGCGCTGCATAACAATGTTTCAAGGAAGCCCAGCCTTGCTAACCGTGCCGGTTCAGCAAGCACAACAGGATATCTAACCAACCGTGGCCTGATCAGCAAATGGGGAAAGGCCTCAGTGGAAAAGTTGGAACACATCTGGTTGGCTCGGAGTCAAGGACAGTCGGGTGAAAGTCCTGATGTTACAACAAGTGCCGTGCATCGAGATAAGCTGCAATTAAGTGGCTGATGTACGGGCATCACACAGGCGATAATGACCAGAAATAGCAGGTGTGATTGGCCCTCGGTATCTATGAGCTGATAGGAAGAGTGAACCATGGGCTCAGGCAGGAGAGGATGGGCGGGAGCACAGATACTCAAGGCGGTGATGATGAGAATCGCATGCGTTGGAATCGCATGTGACTTCCTGGTTTTTTATCTCTAATGCTGAGGTTGACTTAAAAACGTGATTAAGGCCTATGAATTCATGACTAGGGATGGGATGAAAAAAAAAATACCCAGTATCAATAAGTTGATCGTAGTGAAGTTCCACAAGCATGCTATCATGTTTGACAAAAATGAGGCTGATTTACAAAAAAAAAAAAAATAAATACAGGATACAAAAAACACATTTATAATGCAGGAAGGCCCGGTGATCATCTGTGACGCCATTATAATGTTGGTTTAATAGCAAAATGTAAAGTGATTCCAGCATTGTTTTGAAGCCATTGTAATAGTTATAGCATATTTGATTTGCTTTTAGCCAGGATTTCTTCACATCTTCCCATGGTTTACCCATCAGATGACCTTTGCCCAACCGAAAACAACAACAAAACCAGCCACTCTCCAGAATTGTGCAATGCACATGGGTCAACTTTGCCTTTTCTATTGATGCCAAAAATGAACCCTAAGCTCAAAGTCAAAACGCCATATCTACCCAGTCGTTACCACTTTATAACCATAGCTGTCGGGCCTGCTAACATCAGCAGCCCTGATCCTCATCGGTGGCTCTATTATTATCAGGTACGTGGATATTATGGGATTGAGTTGCAGCATCCAGCTGAGTCTCATCATCGATTTGGGGAGAGCTCGAGGCTGAGCTGAGGCGCGTGCCCCCCCAGCTCGTGTCCGCTCCCGAGCCGAGCTGTCACACATGACCCAATGCAAAACAACCACACTTTTTCCTCATTTTTTTATATAATATATGTGTTCAAACTCACCGATTCCGGGGGCGGAGTAGATGAAATACAATGCGGAGGTGGACAGTGAAAAAAGGAATAAAAGCCCAAGGAATGACCTTCTCCGGAACCGCAGATGTGTCGGCATTATATTAGGCAGCAACACAAAAAACCGAAAAAACAAAAAGCACACGCGGGCACGTTTCCGTATCTTCTAGACGACGATAGAAGCGACGTCCGACGTGTTCCCAGATGCCGAAGCCCGAGTGGTGAAGCCGCGCCGGGCTGCCTGCGTTCAATGAGCCGAGAGAGAGTGGCCGGTCTGCGGCAGCGATGAGGGAGGAGAGCCGGGCGACGAGGAAGTCGGTCGGTGTGTTTCCACGGCAGGTCGAGAGCGCAGGAGAGCGGACCTCCGGTATTCAATCAAGGCTTTCAAATTCCATCCCCCCTCCCTCTTTCCCTGAGAGGACGGCTTCGGTTAACCGTTAACGTCCGAGGTGGTAACGGCTGGCGGTGTAGCGCGGTTCAACCTGGCGTCCTCACACACTCTCTCTCTCTCACACACACACACACACGCGCACACACACGCTACGTCAGTGACTGTGTTTTCGCCGCTCCGGAGCTTCTCCTGCCTCCCTGCCAGCCGTACGAGCCCTATGAATGGGACTGCCTCTCCGCAAAATGAGCAATACCTAGAAGTGGGCGTTAACGGACACCCGGCGGGCCAGAACGAGCGAGAGTGCGCGTGCGGCGCTGACGGCGTACGACCGGGAATTCGAAGAAACGTAAAAAAAAAACACATAAAAAATACTTAGACAACCGCGCGCGCGACGTAAAAACGTTGTGGCTGTTGGAATCATTTTTTAAGCTAACGCTATCTCTTTAGCTTACCGGGGTTCACGGTACCGGGGGGAGGGGGGGTAATGTAACATATGACGTTAAACTTCATAGTGTGTGTGTGTGTGTGTGTGTGTTTGTGTGTGTGTGTGTGTTTCTGGTAAACTCCATTGTGTTACGGAGGGGTGTTTTTAATACCCCCCTAGTTAGTTGTTAACTCAGCCTCCAAAATGATCATAAAACACTATTAACAACAGTTTAAATGCTAATAATACAGAACTAACTTCTTTATTAACTAACTTTTATAACACGTTGTATTTGTATGACATTTATGGAATTTATGAAGCAATGTGATGAATGATTTTGATCCTACTTATTAATGCATGTCTGCATGTACAATAAATATATATATATATATATATATATATATATATATATATATATATATATATATATATATATATATATATATATATATTATACCGTGTATCCATCATTAGCCATTGCAAGGTGGCAGGTGTTCTCCACATCTGCAGGTAATTTGCAGGAAGTGCAGCCTGCAATAAAACTACAATATCCGTGGACCAGCAGATGAACCGCTGACGCTCCATAACAATGACTCATGGGAAATGGAGTACACGAGCGTTACTGTGAACCGTCTAATCTGTATTTACACCTTTGAAGGTGGAATCGTATCCACTGCGACAGAAACACGTATATATGTTTGACAAAACTTCGCAACGAACTGCGTCTCTTCGTTTCTTTGACTTTATGTGACGTCATCCACGCAGCGTAAAGACTACAATTCCCTACAACAGCAAAACAAACCCTTAACCAGGAAGTGGAGTTGTGATGTCAACAGATACCGAGCACCGACATGGAACTTCCAGTCGTTTTTTATTGCAAAACGTCGCTTTTGGTTGTCAACGCGGCGGTTTGACGATGACGGGCTTCAACCGGAAAGTGTTGCTGCTGTCCTTGTTGCTGTTGCTCGTAAATCGTTGCGCGCCGGAGCAAGTTCGCGGGGAAAAGCCGCTGAGTGTGCGCGAGAGCGATGACGACGGACATACGGTCACTCCAGCCGAACACCCGCAGACCGGACACGGACACGGAGATGGACGCGGTCCAGTCGGCTCCCAGAAGGACGTGCAGTCCGGCGGGTTCGTCGCGTATTGATCTGAGTGACGTCACTTCGCTGAACTTAGCCTAGCGTAGTTAGCTAGCATTAGCGTCATTCCACTGTACGTTACTGTAGTCTAGCTAACAGTTTAGCTAACGACACGTTGCTAAACTACAACAGAGCTTAACATTGTACACAAAGGTGGTAAAACAAGAAAGGCTGCTTTAATGACTTCTTAATGTAATCACATCTTCATAAGGTCGCTTTATTGGAGTCTCTGGTTATGAGCCTTGTGATTTCAAGACATTTAAGTAAAAATGAAGTTACTGTAACAGCTATACTTTACATTAGTTTCACCTTAATATTGATTTAAACATTTCAGGAGGGGATACGTGTAAAATGAAGGGTTGCTGTCTCCAACTGTGATGTTGTTGCTCTCTGATTTAACACGTTAAAATCATCATTTTGTAATGTACACTGAATCCAGATCTTTATATCTGTTTTGATTGATTGTATGCATGCACACCAACATGTCTTTTTTTTCTCTCCGTCTGATATGTAATTTGCAGCAAATCCAATGACACTGATGCCTACAGCAACGAGACCCTCCACCCTACAACGCCCGCCGCCAAGCCGGCGACCCCGGCTCCCCCAACCGTTAAGCCCATTCTCCCCGTGCAGACGGGGGTCAAGGCCCAGGAAGAGGAGCAGTCCAGCGGGCTGACCATATTCTTCAGTCTGCTGGTTATTGGTTGGTAGTCCTTGCAGTTCACGCAATATAGATAAGTGCATACGGCACGTAATGGAGGGCAAATGTGCAGCCACTCGGGCGATTCATTAAATCAGATATGTGGGCGGTGATTTCAGGATGAAGGAAGTGGATAAAGGAAAGGATGTGGTTCCACATTAATACGATATTTGCAAGGTCACGAAGAGCTTCATTACACACAAAGTGCCCATTATGCACTTTAGTTCACTGCAGGTTTAAAGTCACATGCTCACCACTGTAAGGGTTTGTACGCAGGAAGTGGCATGAATCATGCATAAGGTTACCAATTAGACTCATTCACTTTGTAGACACGTAACCATGTTACTTAGCACTCAAACCAAATGTTTCAACCTGCCAAACACTTGATTGGTTGCAAGAAGCATGACATGCAGAAAATCATATTGTCAAGTTAATACCGTCCCCTTGGCGGTTTGACTGAGATGTTAGAGATCAATAAATGAGAGGCAGAAACCACAAATTATGGCTTAATGGTACTTCCGGGAAGACATTAGCATTATGTACCTTATGTGCTTTAATTAGGCCTGAATTTAACATCTCCCTTATGATTAACAGTCCAGCTTTGATGAACCGACCTCTGCTGGATTCACTATTCCACCGGTGTGTCTTATCTGCTGCCGAGCATTTCTGCTGTTCATATAGATAATCGTTTACTTCATGGTTTTTTTTTAGGGGCAATTATCTTTATTGCACATTCTCAAAACAATTTAAAATGTCAAGCAACTGCTTTGTCGTCATATTTATGTCAAGCAAGTGTATATGAGCTCATTTGCATATTAAATCTAATTTGAGAGATTAAGTTGATGTGAATTCAAGTTTCCGTTTCGACTTTCAATGAGAGGAAATGAAGTCGGAGCTGTATGAGAGAGACTTCCCTGTTCTGTCTAGAGTAGTTTGTGTGAAGGACGCAGTCACAGAAAAAAGATCTTAACGCTGTATGATGTGGGGGCTATTCTCGTGCTGATCTGAGTTCATGCGACATGGCGTTGGGGACATGGATGTATCTGTCCTAAATATTCATTCAGTCATCCTTTGCTCTCCCTCCTCACCCCAGGTATCTGCATCATATTGGTGCACCTGCTTATCAAGTTCAAACTGCATTTCCTTCCAGAGAGCGTGGCTGTCGTGTCTCTCGGTGAGTGCTCCTTACGTAACGTGGCTCTGCACGGGGGAATGTATTGTATGTTTAAATATGGAAATAAGGCAATCATCTAATGGTAACCTTTGGAGAAATCTACAGATGCAAGAAACAAAGTAGTAAAATATACACATAAATGTGTATTCTGGATGTTTTCTTTCCACTAGTCTGATAGAAGACACGTTATGGAAGTGAAATACACTCGTCATTCAAAAATTGAGTGCATGAACAATTATGTATTTGCCTTACTAATACTGTCGAGGAATTTTCCCCTTCAGTCCTTTTAGTTCTCATGATTTACATCTTTTACTAATCTTAGTTATTTTCATAGAAGCAAAGTGTATGTGTGTGTTTTTTTTAAGGAGGGGTGCAGGTAGTGCTTTGTTGCCTCTTGAGTGAGGTCACTTCAGGTCAATTCTACTTCCTCCTTTTCCTTCCGTTGTCTCCTCTTTCCATGTTTCTGCAGTTACACTCACTCCAACTAGGTGACACACATCTGTCTTGACCCCAAAGGCGTTTCCTCTTGCCTGACCTGCATGCTGCATGTGTGTGTGTGTGTGTGTGTGTGTGTGTGTGTGTGTGTGTGTGTGTGTGTGTGTGTGTGTGTATGTGTATGTGTATGTGTGTGTGTGTGTGTGTGTGTGTGTGTGTGTGTGTGTGTGTGTGTGTGTGTGTGTGTGTGTGTGTGTTGAGGAGAGATAACACTCTGCTTACAAATCATGAAGAGCTGCTTTTCCTTCCTCCTCACTTCCTCTCCCGTCCGGATTGTGTTTTTTCCTCTATAACTGCTCCATCTGCCCGTTTATCTGCTCTTACACCATGCTTTGATGCTCGTCTTTTTCCCCCGTCTTATCTCTCTCTCTTTCTCTGCCCTTTACACGTCTTTGTGTTTTCCTTGCCCTTTTAATTAACGTTCTGCTGCACTGTGTAACGAGAGCTGAAGGCCCACAGGACTTTCTCAAAGACGAAACTAAAGACAATAGCTCTTTTACGCTCGTTTGTTTGGACGTTTGCCAGACACCCATTTCTTTTAACCACTGAAGTAGCACTTTGCCTCAGGTTTGCACTCCATCTGTGCTCTGGTTATGTTGAAATTTTCATATGTTGTTTTTCCGTTTGCTCTCTCCAGGGATTCTAATGGGAGGCTTCATTAAGATCATTGAGTTCCAGGAACTGGCTAACTGGAAGGTGTAGTATGACTCCTTGTTCACACCCTGCTTCGCAGCTCTTTGTGTCCACACTGCACTGGCTACAGTATTTGTTCACTATAGAGCGCTGCACCCAGGAAGTTAGTGTCGCACTGGTCACCTCGGCGAAAAAGCCAGTGGGATTTCTGCAGAAAATAAGCTCTGTTGCAAACGCACGTTTATGACAGCAAGATAATCCTCCCAATGAACACCACTCTTATGATTTTTGAAGTGTGAATGCCATCAGCAGTAGTAGTAAAAAACTATAAACAAACTACTTTCCAGAATTTCTGTTCAGCGCGTTGAGTAATAGCCAAAACTGACAACCTCTATCAAAGATTTACCAAAGATCTACGTGTACCGTTACACCCCCATTATTTACTGACATGTTCTATATCAAAACGATCTCTGCAGCTTGTGTTAACCACAGAGCTGATTTCAGGCATCGAACCAGAAACACATTCATAAAACCCATTGACATCAAAACGAGCAGAAGCAGAAGTGCAGAAATGCTGACTCATTTCCAGGTTTTGGGGTTTTCGCTCTCTTAACACCACGATTAGCCGTTCCTCCACACGCCACATACACAAAACATACAGACCTGCTCCAAATCCATAAACTCCTACACCCACTGCATTCTTGATATTAACCGCAATTTTGAAGGCGGGGGGAGAAACATCTGCATTGCTCAAGTGTTTGCTCATTGAACACAGAAGGCCTAGAGGACTTCTATCCCGGGAAATCCCCACCCAATGAACATCTGCCATTCCTGTGCTGTAGATTTCTCTCTCTTTGCTCTGTTGTTTTTGCTCCGTCATTCATTCATTTATTCATTCATTCATTTCCTGGCCTCTCTTCATGTCACGATTTCCCATCTCTATCTCCACACTTGTTACCTACCCACAGTGACACACGCCATTCTTTGCTTGCTGTCTTGCCCTCCACAGCCCTGTGAGCCCTACTTTTCTTTGTCCTGGTTCTCACAGCCTTTAATTAACATTCCTCTTTCTCTGCCAATGAGTGGGAATGAACAAGAGATGTAGAGAGAGATGCAGAGCTAGGGGGAGGGCCGAGAAGAGGACAGGTTGTGTCAATGTGTCCTGCACACTGGTGCCCATTGTTTTTTAGCCTGGAGGCCCAAGGGTTGCTGAGGCACTACTAGTAACCAGAGCCCCCTGAGCCCCCCCCCCAACCCCCCCCCCCCCCCCCCCCCCCCGTCCTGTGAATCCCTAGATCGCTTTCTCTATATTTGTGTTTAACTCATAGCAAGCAGACCTGCTAACCTGTCAGAAACAGTGCTTAGAAAAGCATGTTTTCTCTAAAATTAATAGGCAAAATGACACCATTAATCATAGTCAGAAGCTGTAAAAAACAGATGTTATCGTCGGATTTTCATCTTTCCAACAGTCCTCGAACGTGTCATGTGTGACGAACACTTTAGTCAGAGCAAACAAACAAATCAAAGCTTGAAATTGTGATATCTGATCAAAATCACTTTATTCTCCATGTCTCATTTAAAGTTTTTCCAGAGACTGCAAAGAATATAAAATTCTTCTCAGTGCAGCTGGGAAGCCATGAATAACTGGGCTGAGACAGTCATGTGACCAAAATTCTTTGAATGAATTTGCAGGCTGCTGCACCCCAATCAGAGAGGACTAGAGAGGCTGGGAGTTGAGGTTGTAAAAATGTAATTTCTTTCAATATTGGCAACACTTTTGGGCACTTTAAACATTGGCGAATATATACATCCCACTGTTTTCCAACCAAATGAAATGATTTATGGCATTATAACAAGACATTTTAGAGTTCTTTCCATCGCGGAGCAGAACAGGTATATGAAAGCGAGAGCCTGCTGCTTTCTGTTCTGGTCTTTGTAACTACAGCTGGTAAAAGTCATGTAGCTCTGGATATTCAAACACTACCACAGAAGGCCCGCACCTTCATCCAACCGACTGGACAATGGGGAAACGGAGTCGAAGGTTCATCAACTCGAGGAGCTCAGCAATGCAAAAGTGAAACGCTTCACTCTGATTGGACACAATCACAAAGGCTGCTCTGTCTGATCAGGACCTAATGAAGGCACGCCGTGATGTGCAGCAAGCTTCTTGCAGGAGCATGGATATGCTAAGTGCTTTGGCCGTCGGGGACTTCAAAAGACTCGGGCCTCGATGCAAATCCATTATGTCTGACCTATTTGTTTTTGAGAGAGCCCCTAAGAGCAGGAAACACCATGGAACCTGTTCAGTGAGCAACAGCGACTGTGAATCTGTCAGCGTCATTTTTCCAACTGCAGCTCCTTTGAGTGAGTACATTCGGTGCTCTCACTCATAAATCCATCTCCATATCTCTGGTTTTAATCACCAGCTCCTTTTACAAGGTTAAACTGGACGCTTGTACAACCTTTTAATGCTGGCGCCGTCTCTCCTCCGACTAGCATGTCTCTAAGGCCGGCCCACTTAATCTAGAAAGCCTCCGGGACTCCCCCACAAACCCCCCCGGGCAGCAGCATCCTTGTGATGTTTGCCTTGTTGTGCCGTCTTACAGTGGACTGCATGCCATATTGTTTCAGCATCATCATTGCGATGTAGTAGAAGTAGTGACGTAACCGGATGCACCATGTCGGCAGTATATATTACATATATATTGCTGCTCGATACGAAAGCAAAACTCACAGTTTTTTTGTTTTTCACGACTAATCCAGCGTTTCCCATGAATAACCTACATTACATAATGCTTTACTGTACATAGTTAGACAGTTCTCAATGACCGATGACTGCCGTACATATTTTTTTTCCCATGAAATAAGGTCCCATGGTGGTGATTATGTTTATGTACAAGCCCAACTCGGGACAAGAGTTGAAAATTAGCAATAGTTATAAACTCTCTGTACAGCACAACATTTGCATTCTTTGTATTGGAACTATGTTATGATGTATCGTCCCTATTTAAAAGATATTCTATTCTAGTCTACCCTCTCTTTATTAGTTCTTTACATAGAACTGGGACTCTGGAACTGCAGTAGTGAGTGGTTTTGAACACTGTCTTCAGCCCGCCTTTACCCACCAATCTGCTTCCCTTGTTTCTTCACTGCCAACCAACAGGTCTCCCTGAAAAGAAGCTTTTCCCCGATGTGCCTTTCTGGTGCCGTTCACTGCTTCTCCTTGTATCTCATCTGCCCATCTCTCCCCTGCGCTCTGACACAGATTGTAGAAGAAATAGGTAGCTAGTTAGTTCGTCTCTTAGGCGAAGCACAGAGAGGTGAATGGATCTGCATCTGTACTCCACGTTTACTTTCCTCTCGTACTGATTTCTCCTCGGTGGCTGCGCTGGTGTGTTTAAAGCCCCAAAGGGCAGCGCGGTACTTTGAATACATC
>NC_139922.1:26676901-26739401 GCF_963514095.1 Eutrigla gurnardus | reverse complement strand
AGCTCCGTTATGTCCTCTGCTTCATCCCCGTGGCCTACTTCTCACCGGCGTGCTCGCTGCCTGTGTCATGTAACACCATGTGACTTGTCCGATGCCATGCTAGACCCCATGAATACTAACGCTGTGTCTTCATGTATGTTCAGGGTAACTTCTTCCAGAACATTGGCTCCATTACTCTCTTTGCTGTGATCGGCACGGCCATCTCCGCCTTCATAGTGGGAGGAGGGATCTATTTCCTGGGGCAGGTGAGGATTGTAATCGTGTCTGTCAGCGACTCCGGCACTGCCAGGGTGTGTTCAGAGACACCGCGTCAACTGGATTCAACATTTTCAAGTGGTGTTGTTGCAAATGGCCATTGTTATCGCTGTCACATCTCATATGTTGCAATCTTCATGTCTGTTTTTTTGTCTTCTCAGGCTGATGTGATCTATAAGATGTCTATGACTGATAGGTGAGTCTAGTGAGGTGACATTTCATCAATAATGGCTGCATCACCACATTGCTGCTGTATACATGCTGTTGTGAAATCCAACACTGTCCCATCTGAGTTCATGACATCATCCAGCGGTTCTCAGTGAATTTCACTGGGCTGAGCTTTAAGGTGGACCAGCGGTATTCTCCTTAAAATGACAAGCTACTCCTCTGAGTCTCCTTAGCTTCTTTTTTTTAAATTGATTAATTGATTTGATTGATTTAGTGTAACTGATAGTATGGTTACTCTGGTCCGTTTGTATCAGGAAAAACACAAAGATGGATGTTGCCAGAGGTTATCTAAATTATTGTTGGAACTCTACTGATATTGTTAAGTACTTGTATAATTATCGGTATTGGAAAGTACTGAAATGTAAGTAAATGTAAGTGTTGTTCTGGATCGGTGCATCCCTAATGAACCTCTAGGGAAATAGAATATTAGTGTTTTATAATAGCCTCTTCAGTCCACCTTAAGGGCCAAGTTCTCAGAGCCTTCATAGTTCCAGGGAACAGTTTAATCTGTCTGCCAGAGATGACTGACGTAAGCACCATGACCCCCCCCCCCCCCCCCCCCCCCCAAGGGTTTGTTCTTGGCCTTGTTATTGTTTGGTGTGTAATTATTGTTACACAGTCGGCACGAGTGTGCGTTTTGCGTTCAACCAGGGGTTTTCTCTGTTCGGATACGCTTCCCGTCCCGTCCGTCTGGCTTGTTTGTGTTTCTGAGGAAAGAAACTGCTGAACGGATTTTAATGAAGTTCTGTGGGATTCAGGATCCGAGCCAAGAAAGAGCTGATTGGATTTTGGTTGGGAAAGTCCCAAAACGATCTGATCTTTTATTCTTTCTTGGAATTCTCTCTGCTTTTGAATCTTAAACAAAAGAGTCTTTAACCACTCGCCCTCCCCCGACAGTAATTTAATCACAATGTTCCTAATTTTGCGCTTGACATGTGGAGATTAGCCGGATAAAATGTAATTTAGTTTTGGTTTGTTTATCTATTTGCACAAGTTACAAGACAAACAATGCATTAAAGGAGGAGCTAAAATGGAATCCATGAGGTGAAATGCTGCAGATGCAGCCTATTTGACACACACCTCCTGAGTGCATCGTGTCATTTTAACACAATTTTGATGAGACATGCATCCTTTTGCTGAACCGTAATATTCTGGGACAGTAGTTTATGGAATCTCACAAAATCCGGGCGATTGTTAAAATCATTTTTAGGATTTTGCAGATTGAGTGAACACATGCTTCCTCGTTAGTGATGCGTTTCCTTTTCCCTTTCCTTATCTTTGGTTTTTGAGCATGTTAAACTGCCTGTAAAAGTGTCTCATGAAATGACTCCTTTGCGTTGTCTTTCTGTAGCTTTGCCTTTGGCTCACTGATCTCAGCTGTGGACCCCGTGGCGACCATCGCCATCTTCAACGCCCTCAACGTGGACCCGGTCCTCAACATGCTGGTGTTTGGCGAGAGCATCCTCAACGACGCCGTCTCCATCGTCCTCACAAAGTAAGACTTCCTGCCCTCGTTGTCGGGATTGTTAACTCTCCCGAGGGAAAACATTGGCACATTTACACATTTGCTCATGCGTGATATTTCCCCAGGTTCGCACCGCCAGCTGTTATGAAAGGCTCTGGCATGCAGCACGGCAGCTGTCACACACTTAAACACTCAAAGTCACCGCTACATGCACACGGTGTGATGTTCCTGTTGTCATTTAATGGAAGGAGGCATCTGTGTGTACTTTCTTACATCTGTGCAGTTCAGTTCATCTTGCTGTGACTCATAAGTTCCCAAAGAGGCCGATCACACCGAAACGCGTCGCCGGTTGTTGCACGTTTTTCCTGCAGATTTTAGACGTGCATAAATATTTTCAACTTCTCAGTGCCAAGCATATAGTCGCACCTCTCGTCAGTGTCTCACTCGGCCCCGGCAGCCAATCAATTTCAGCAGGAGGCGGGATTTACTACTCAAAGAGGACCTATGATGCTTCTCTTTTCCTTAGCGTGTTATATGTCGTTTTTTTAAGCATGTAAAAGGTTGCAGCAGGAGTTACTCTCCCCTCACAGAAACACTCCTGAATTCCCTGAAATGCACAAGGTGGTGTTTCTGGTTTTCGTTATCTGATCACCTGCTTGCATGAATTCACATTCATCTTATTGATTGATCGATCTGCCGCGGTACAGGAAGCCTCTCTCACACACACACACACACACACACACACACACACACACACAAGGTGACACATTTGTTCCTCAGCATTGTAAATGTCAGATCAGGTGTCGGCATGGCCAAACAACCTTTTAAGCCCACCTGCTTCTTGTTGATCTTAACAGGAAGTGACCTATTTAAGCACCTTCTGACGTGCACTTTGTGGCAACACCTTGGTTACAAATGCAGAGGATGTGGGTACATTTTTCATCAAACTCCGTCAAACGTCCAAAATCTGCGACTTAATATACTGAAAAATTTAATTAATTTACAACCTGATGTTAAAATGGCCATTAAAAGAAATAAAATACATAGAATATAAACTTAGAATCAGAGAAATCACAGTAAACATCACAGAACTAGTCACGTTACTGTCGTCACGGTATCTGTGTCATATCAGAAAGTTCCAGTAATGAGGCAAGAGAAACCCGCCCGCATGTTTCAGTAGAAATGTCACCCGACTCCCAGCCGTCACAGCAGTCAGTCTCATCAGTTTCACTATCTCAGAGTCGTTAATGAAGATGGCTGTGTATCAACAAACTGGTGACCACACACACACACACACGCACGCACACACACCAACAAATACAAGAGCTAAACGTTGTCAGACCAGTTTGACGGGAACAGCAGCCTTTGTTTTCCTGCCGTGCTATCTGTGGTCTGCGTTCCTTATCTCCCCTACTCACCAGCAGCTAAATGTGCAAAGTGATCTCAAGTGTCCACGCGCCCCGTACATCGTACCATCGCATGAATAATGGATGGGCGGTGCAGTCTGCACGTTGTTAGCACCTCGCAGGCCGGCCTTCTGAGGAAGCTGCTTTACAGTCGTTTTGTAACAGCCGTGCAGCTAATGCTAATGGTTGGGAGCTTGTTATTAATGCGCTTTGAAATCTGATTAATCAGCCTGACTGTTTGGATGAGCCCTTATTATAAAGAAAGTAAATTGTGCCTCTGAGACCCGTGGGTCTGTAGCGGGCTCAGTCTAAATGCTGGAGTTAAGGTACTGGTATCATATGAAACTAGATGACCTCATGGATCTATTGGTGCCAAGTAGGTGGGACCAGTAGGGGAGTTTTCAAAGAGCACCTCTCCTTAAGAGATGTCCACCTTTTCAAAATATGGTGTATTTGAATATTTCTACATAGTCCCTGAAAAAGTCTTGAATTGCATAAGTTGGGACTCACTGGAAGCGTGACTCGTGTATGATGTAAGTGATGTGACCTGTTGTTAGCTCTGTGAACAGCCTCATGTTACTCTACAGCCACAAACAGGAGGCCTGTGGCATTCAGAGGATGGGTCGTTTTCATAGTTATATTGACAATACGTTTGTGAGCCGGCTCCAGAACACAAGTGTTCCCCATCCAGTCGCCCAAAGATGCGATTCTTGCAGAAACCTCGATGTCAAACATTTTAGAAACCAAATCCCCAGCATGGATTCTTCTTTGAAGTTTTTTAATATATATATATATATATTTTATCATAAGCGGTAAAATAAATGTTAAACTTAAACCATATTTAAAGATTGATAGGATGTATAACACTTTTATGTAGCGTCTACTGTTGACCTGATATCTCCCCATAAAGATCCCCGGCCCCTCTAAAGAAAATAAAATAAAAAACACATCTATGTTAGTCTGTAAGAATCAAATATAGATATAGATTGTCTGCGTTCTACTATTGAGCGTTAACGTGTCTAGATGTGAATAAAACTCACGCTGCCCTTTTAAGACGTGTGCCTGACATTCAAAAACACATTATTGTGGTACTCGGAGTATTCAGATATATATGCCGTGTTTCATGTTCTTCATTCAGCCGACCTCTGATCCGCAGCATTCTGATGCACACACCTCTCACACATGCAATGTCTCAGTGGTGGAGTTTCTCTTCCCTCTAGGGTCGGACCGAGGTATTACAGCACAGGATGTGCAACTGCAGCATTATAGTTTCATTTATCCTTTTTTTGTATCTCTGTGTTTCAGCACAGCCGAGGGCTTCTTTTCCCGGCCTGACAACTCCGTGGTTTCGGGCTGGGAGACCTTCGTGCAGGCGTTGGGTTACTTCCTGCAAATGTTTTTCGGTTCTGCTGCCCTGGGAACGCTCACCGGACTCATCTCGGCTCTTGTATCCAAAGTAACTTTGTGTACTTGTGTGAGAGAACTTTGAAACTGCTGTTATCTTATTTAAATTCCCTAACTGCCTTTTTAGTTTCTGA
This sequence comes from Eutrigla gurnardus, assembly GCF_963514095.1. Lineage (NCBI taxonomy): Eukaryota > Metazoa > Chordata > Actinopteri > Perciformes > Triglidae > Eutrigla > Eutrigla gurnardus. Next base: position 26,734,509 of record NC_139922.1, on the reverse strand, counting down.
AACACTTTGATCTGAGGAAGACTCCGTCCCTGGAGTTTGGTATGATGATAATCTTTGCGTATCTTCCCTACGGCCTGGCAGAAGGCCTCAAGCTGTCTGGTGGGTGCACACACTGCCATGCATGCGGAAATGTTTCATCTTCATTATATTTAACTTAAAAGGACTTTTTTTCCCTCCCCTACAGGAATAATGTCCATCCTGTTTGCGGGAATCGTGATGTCTCACTACACCCATCACAACCTGTCTCCCGTCACCCAGATCCTCATGCAGCAGACGTTGCGCACCGTGGCCTTCATGTGTGGTCAGTGACTCACCGACACGGATGTAACGGGTTGGCGGAGGGATACAGCTGCGAGGCGGCAATAAGTTCTCAAACACTACGTTTTCATTTTCTCTCCAGAGACATGCGTGTTTGCCTTCCTCGGCCTCTCCATCTTCAGCTTCCCTCATAAATTTGAAATATCTTTTGTCATCTGGTGCATAGTAAGTGGTCTTTTATTGTTTTTGAATGTAACCTGAATGATTTAATGTCTGCTGATGGTTGGCATCATCGTCAGGGTGACGCTGCCGTTCTCTCCGTAGGTCCTGGTTCTCCTCGGCCGAGCCGTGAACATCTTCCCTCTGACGTTCCTGCTGAACTTTTTCAGAGACCACAAGATCACGCCCAAAATGATGTTCATCATGTGGTTCAGCGGTGAGATGACAGGGTGAACTTTTGTGTAATGGGTCACATGACTGACTGATGGGTCAGTGTTTAACGTACCACCAGGAAATATCTAATTTTCATATTATGTAGTGATATAATGATGATTTAAAAGCATAATAATGCAAATAAAACCACTCAAACAGCAATGCAATATTAGTTATTAATAATGCTCAGATATTTTGATTGGAAAGTGCGTAAAAAACATTACAGTCACGTCCATATATCATACATTAAGTCCCTTTAAAGAAAACATTATTGAGGTAATGACCATACATCCTACAATAATTCAACAACATAAATATGGTGATGCGTCATAAGATCAGAAAATAACGCATTTTTGGGACATTGGTCATGTGGGCATTTTTCACAAATTTCTGGACAAACCAAGTTTATATGTCCAGATTCCAGTTAGGGTTGGGGGTTCATAGATGTCTTTATACATACAGTACATCTATATATCTATATATTAGTACTGAGGATATTTAGTGTTCTTGGTCCGGCAGGTCTGCGAGGTGCGATCCCGTACGCTCTGAGCCTTCACCTGAGCCTGGAGCCCATCGAGAAACGCCAGCTGATCGGCACCACCACCATCATCATCGTCCTCTTCACCATCCTCCTCATGGGGGGCGGGACCATGCCACTCATTCGCATCATGGACATCGAGGAGAGCCAATCGCGGCGTAAGAGCAAGAAAGACATCAACCTCAGCAAGACGGAGAAAATGGTAACGGCCCAAACACCTGGTCTGCATCGTTTCTGTCTGCTGTCAGACATTCATCCTTCTCTTCAGAGGGAACACAGGGCTGTTTTGTGGTTCGGGTGAAGGACGCTAAGTCAGCAGGGAGCTAACCAGCCTGAAAAACTCGGTCAAGCTCAGTTAACAATCAACATTAACACAGTTTCCCAGACCCAACAGAAGATGAGCTGCTGCCGTTAGTGTTCCAGTTTGTTTTTGTTGTCTCTACCAGCAACCACATCCAGCAGCCCTCCACTCCACTCATCCCTTTCCGTCTATTAATCTAACATCTCCTCCTCCATCTGCATGTCCTTCCTCTCCAGGGTAATACCATTGAGTCTGAGCACCTATCAGAACTGACAGAGGAGGAGTACGAGGCCCACATCTACCAGAGACAGGATCTGAAGGGCTTCATGTGGCTGGATGCTAAATACCTCAACCCCTTCTTCACCCGCAGGCTCACCCAAGAGGTAAGTGAGACCATATCGCTCACATACTGTATTATCTTCCTCTGTTCGGCGTCCAATAAACCAATATGCTTTGTGATACAGAAAGCAAGCAGTAAGCAGCAGCAGTGCCGCTGTGATGAGATCCATTATTCTTTTATTGAGGTTTATGGGAGGTTGAGAGGTGCTGATGAGACTGTTATGGTGCTACTAGAGGTGTAACGATTAATCGATGAATCGATTGTCAGTCCTATAGATTCTACTAAATGGATCTGCTAAAATAAATAAATAGAATGAATCGTTTTGGCTTCACCAATAATCTATATAAATGCATTTAATCGGATGAATCGTGATTCTTAATTATGATTAATGTTTTAATAAGTTTAAGACACTCTCTCCCCTGCCAGCAGGTAGTCTACTGAATAATGTTAAAAATAACTGAGCAATGTTTAATTACATTTTAGTATTCAGCATAAAATATTATGCAGGTTTACTTTTTTATAGAATAAATATGTTATTTTTCACCTTTCAGAAGAATACAGATAGTCTCACTCGCATTATTGCATGTTTATTTAATGGATATAGAATTTTGGTTACAAGTTACTGAATCGAATCGAATCGAATCGTTACAACAACAAAGAAATCGTCCTTGAATCGAATCGCCAACTACTGTATCGTTAATCGAATCGCTGTGAAGCCAAAGATTCACACCCCTAGGTGGTACTCATACACACCTTGTTTTCTTGGCGTATCGTGAGATGATCACTACGGCTGTGACACTGCTCGCTTTGTTTTACTGTTTTAAAAAAAGCTTCATGACTCACTTTGTGAGCTCGGCTAGCGATCCTGTGAGCCGATAAAACCCAAGTGGATCCACTTCCTGGTCTTGCTCTGTTGCATTCACTGTAAATACAAAATTACAGCGTCCCAGGTCAGGCAATGCCACTGAACATTCCTTTTGATAAAAGGAAAGTTTGTCATTTTGCATATTTGGCCTGATATTTTGTAGCCAGCTCTGTTTTTGTTTTCTTGGTATTTTATGTGAAATGAAACCTGAAATTTCGTCGACACCTCGACCGAGTTTGCGTGAATGTTTTTGCACGTTCCTTCCTTTTAGCATGATTGTGCGTGGCATGTGTTTCTTACAGGACCTGTTGCACGGTCGGATCCAGATGAAGACCCTGACCAACAAGTGGTACGAAGAAGTCCGGCAGGGACCCTCGGGCTCCGAGAACGACGACGATGAGGCGGAACTGCTGTGAGCCTAGGCTCTCTCTGTGTGTGTGTGTGTGTGTGTGTGTGTGTGTGTGTGTGTGTGTGTGTGTGTGTGTGTGTGTGTGTGTGTGTGTGTGTGTGTGTGTGTGTGTGTGTGTGTGTGTGTGTGTGTGTGTGTGTGTGTGTGTGTGTGTGTGTGTGTACCAGCGCTGCGTGACAGAAGTCAGAATGTGAAACTGTAACGCTGAATGAAGCCAAAAGGGAAAACAATCTGTGAAAATTATATTTATCATATAAATGGCGTCTAGAGAGGCTCCGTCACGCGACTGCTGGTGTTCCAGATCGGACGTTGTTGCTGGAAAAAATATGCACGAGGGTCAATGACGAGAGAGACTCTTTTCTTTAACACAGTTTGAGTTGTGCCATGAATTACACATGAAGTTCAATTTAGAATATCATTTTACATGTCAAGATAGTTTGTCATCATTTAGTTTTGTGTACGTCACCAACATCAACACAGCCGCTAGCTCGTCTTGCTAGCCACCGTAGCTACGTACATCACTAGTGTAACGTTATCTTACTGATGTGTGTTTTATGCAGCGACTCTTTTTCTCACTCGGGAACAGAAAGAAGATCGGCCTCCTGTCCGGTTTCACTCACTTAAATGAACATCAAATGTGTAATTCATGGACCAAAACAAATTCTTTGTGTTGCTGTTGACTTCTACACATATTTTATTTTTAATAATAAGATCCCATCTTGGTCCCGAGGAAGAGGCGGGGCTTAGCCTCTCTGTAGTAGTTTCTTTGTGAATGTGGCACCAGAGGGACGTTTCCTACGTAAAGCAATACTCGAGCACCTTTTCCCTTTTTCTTCTTTAAGGTCAGCTGGACGTTTACAGGATGCAGCATTCATTAATATGATTAACGTTGTGATTAGCACCCTTGGAACTCGATTTGATTTTCTCCAGATCTCCACATTCGTATGCGTTAGGGATTCTGGGATAACTTATTCATATGTAATGAAGACGGAGTCAGGCTGCCGCTCCCGCAGAGACGCAAACAAAGACAAATGCAGGAGACGCTTTGAGCTAATTAAAAGTCTTTGGGGTAAAACGAATCATTTTCAAACCATGGAACGCCAAGCTTACAGGAAATGACCTTGGTTTATGATCATAGTTGCTGTTTGGTTTCCCGTGGTGTTTATTCTCCGTCTGCGGCGAGACTCTGTGGTGAACTTGAAATGTTCCTCATGAAGATGCACCGATGAATGTTTGGGGAACTGGGGATACTGTCTTGTGAATGTTGATTTATTTGTTTTCTATTTATTCATCAAATGTTGACTTGTTTGTTGGTTTAAGACCTTTATACGAGCTCTATGAGCACTGCAGGATTACAGATCAATCTAATAAAAACAAATGGATAAACTATGTATGGAACGCTGCTTTCATGGGAGGAGAGTTTGCCTTTTTACAAACGTCAGAACAGAACTGTGAGGTGAGACCCGACAGACAAACATCTGGACTACATTTGTCTTTTTTATATATATTTTAGGAGGATATTAATCACTTTTACAAAGGCATCACCTTTATACATTTTATGATAAATAAACCTGAGTTAATTTAGGAGAGTACTGGAATACTGAATAATAAATAGGAACTGCAAATCACCTGAACAAGGCTGCTCTTCCTAAGTGTGTATTTTCAGTCTGCCAAAATAAAATTGGATGTCGTCCATAAAAACAATTAAGTATAAAAAAAGGTACCGTGAATGACACAACTCTTATAAGATACTATGCAAGTTAAATAAAAACCTCAATGCCACCTTCACACCACCTCATTTATGTTTAATATTTCTGACATATATTTAGAACAAAACCTCTGCATATCTCGTTGGGTGATAATGTCATTGTGCTGCTGGAGCGCTCGTTAGCAGCGTGTGCTAATTAGTGCATAGATTGTAAATGGGGAAGCTATAACGTAAAGACAGGAAGCCTGGGATGACTTGGACTCCATAAAAAGGTTAATGTGTCCTGCTGGGGCCGGCATCCTGTAGCCGACAGGCTGAGCTGTCCAACCCTCCAGGGATCTCATTAGGCTCCTGGGGAAGACAAGATTACTGCGTCAAAGTCGGACGATGGCGCCGGTGGTTCCACACTTCCAGTCTAGGCCACGCCTCTTATAGGCATCGGGTCGTCCGTCCGTGAAACCTTTAAGAACGTCCGGAGAGAAGAAAACGTGCCTTTTCAAAATAAACTTCATTTACGAGACAAAACCACTTCAGGACCATTAAAGTGGGACATGAGAGGAGGCGGGACATAACGTTGGGAGGAATTTGATTGGATCGTTCCACCTAGTTCTGCAGATGTAGATACAGTTGGAATGATGGATGGATGTAATTGGCTGATATTGTCAAGTGTTTTTCCAGGAAGACGTACATTTTGGATTTTGATATATTAATAGATAGTTTTTTGTCATTTAATTTATGCATATTTTGTTCGACAGGCATGTGATCTAAGAGTTGAAAAGGCATTTCTCCATTTCATTCCCATTTTTAGGAAAAGAGAACGGTTGACGTCAGCTGACGTGACAAAATGTCAGCCTTTTGCTTTTAATTTGCACAGGACACGAACGGCAGTCTCCTGGGTGAAAGTCCCATGTTTGTTTCCACCTTCCCTGCTATAAAGTTAGTCTGGCTGCTTCACAGAAACACTGCTGGCTGGAATAACCACCAACCAACCAAACTGAATGGACACCAATCTGAAAACGTCCATCTGACCTGAACGCATCACAGAGGTCAGTACTTTGTTTTACTTTACTTTTGTTCTCGTAAATCAGACTTCAGACTACATGATGTACATTTGCCTGGTAAGTTTTGTAATAAGAGAGTGCCACCAGTAGGGGGAGGTCTAAACCCAGTGTTGGGCCATGAAATATTAATAATCCAGAAGATGACACTGCTACATTATTTACTGTGCATCAGTCAGTTACACCTATTTAACTCTCCACTGTGAATTAAATGCAGTTCCACGTGCTTGAAATGCATGTGATAGTATACAGAAGTCTGTTTTTCTGCCGATGCAATGATAAAATGCACAAATGTTTATACCCATTTATACCTCAGCCTTCATCTCTCAGCTGAGTGTGATGTGGATTGTTCTACTTTACTCAGATGAGGATCTAACACTTGTTTTTTTTTTTTTAGCTCTTACTTTATCAGCAATGATACGTTGTGGTTTCTTTGTTTCCTTCTTTTGACAAATGTCCTTATTGTAAGTCGCTTTGGACAATAGCGTCTGCTAAATGACCTAAATGTAAATGATTGTTAAATTACAGACATTTTAAAGAATAGACGTTATCATGAAACATCCCTGGTTGCTGAATTTAATTAAACATTATGTTTAAATATGCAAACGAAGCATCATCTAATGGTAACTTTTGACGAATCTGCAAACAGACACCGTAGTTTAATAAACACCTCAATGTGTATTTGGGATGTTTTCTTACCACGAGTCTGAAAAAAAAGACGTGATGGAATCAAAACAGTCCAAAATCTCAATTTCTTTACCAATGATTATTATTGTTATACTGTGGTGCATCATCAACATTTAAAAAGAAACAAACAAGAATTTTCATCCCTCATCTTTCGTCATATTGACGAGATGAAAATCATGTTTCTCTGCTCAAACAGTCACATTAAAAGTACGTGTGTTATCGTGTTTTTGGGTGGATTCGCATTTCTTGTAGGACATCTTCTGGTGGGGAAATATGTACACTAATGGCAAGAGACATTTCAAATTGTGTCATTGATTAAACATGAATTTGTCCGTTTCAAAGACTATTTTTGCACTTGAAGAACGGTTTGGCGGGAGAAGGTGCTGGCAAAGCGAGACTCGACGTGATGCTCGGAGGGTTCAGATTTGATGGATGTCATGATCTTATTGGTTGTCAGAGGTGATGTCATCACACATTTTTGTTGTCATTGTTTTCTTCTTTTAAGGTGAACAACATGACGGGAGATTCTAATCCTCCTTCTTTGTCTTCCTGCTGATAAAAAGGTAAGATAACGTTTCTTTTCTGATGGAATGTAGCTAAGCTAGCTAGCTAGCCTTGGTGACGTACATTGTGTGAGACGAGAGATGTAGTTTAACACAAAACTTGATGTTGAAGCAAAGTGAGACTTTCTTAACGTGCAAACGTATCTTTTAAATTGACAAACATCGTATGTCGTTGTCTGCTGCTGCTATGAAACGGTAGTTTGGAGGGCAGACGGAGGAAAGAGAAGGAACTCCATGTTCCAGCTCTCATGCATGCTCTCCGTTTAAAGTGCAGCTACAACACCTTAATGTCCGTTTAAAGTGCAGCTACAACAAACGGATGCTTCCGGAGTAAAGAGGAATAGGCGCTCCACTCCACCTCGGCTTCTCGTCCGTCTACTAAATCCCACTTTTCTTTTTATCCTTGTGTTTAGTCGCTGCTCCCAACGTTATCAGGTATTGATTAGTTTTGTCATGAATTCTCCGGCTCAATATGTGATAACGTGACAGGTTCACTCCTGAGAAAACTCCTAAAGTCATTTTATGTCGACTGAAGAAGAGCACGTTTGATATTCAGTGGGTTAGAGTTACGACGAGTCTGTCCCGTTTAAATGTGGCCGACTCATCTCCCAGGATTCATTGCGTGCCGGCGACGATTGGACTTTAATCAACAAGGCGTCTGCGAAGCAGATCAGCAGCAGAAATACACTCTCGCCTGAAATATATCACGCGGTGATGGCGCCCGCCGGCGCTGAAGCAATAAAATCAAAAGAATAAAATATGATCTCTGGCTCCGTTTTAATCAGGTAACGCCTTTTGTACGCTCTTTCTTGTCAACAGCCGCTGGTTGCTAGGCAACGGGAAAGGTGATGCAAACAGCAAATCCTCTAGAGTCTAAAGGACCCGGACCACGTAGACTGGCGAACTGGGACCCGGCTAATGTTAATGGAGTGAGTGCAGTTAGGGACCGCGTGGGCAGCTCTGATGATGTAGCAGCGGGGGAGGGGCTTAGCGAAGGGTCAGTTCGGTATCGAGGCAGACATGTTTCATTCATCTCAGTTTGTACTGGAACTGAATGAAGTTTTCTATGTCCCATGCCAGCTTTATATTTATATTATATTATATTATATATATTATATTATTAGACCCATCAGCAGTAGTGAAATGAGGCATGAAATCATGGTGGACGGCAGCGGGACGCTGGGGGATGTGGAAGGCGTCCTCCGATGTACCGTAAGTCCATTCGGTTGCCATGGTAACTGTCCTCAGGTCAGGGATGAGTTTTACCTTGTGGGGGGTCGACGGGGCCACTTCCTCCTGAGTTCAGCAGTGTCTCCTTTGACTGTCTAGGTTTTACTGAAGGCGGTGTTCTTTTGTATTTCAGTAACAATATAAGTGTATTATTATAAAATGTTTCCTTTCTCCTTTCGTCTGCTTTTGTCTTCGGTTGACCAGACAGCGTGGAAGCATGCAGGAGAATAGAAGTGCAGACAGATGAGACTCGGGGGGTTTGTGATGTGGACTCTGTGGGGACTCTGCTCTTACAGTGGAGCCCCAAATGCAGGACTTGGTTACGCGTGTAAATGGCCAGTCATCCGTCTCTGCAGCCGTGGTGTGCTGAGTGAACGGACCTCCGGGGGGGGGGGGGGTGTCCTGGTTAAAACTGGACTCTTAAAGATCCAAGAGGCTTCTTCAGATCTAACTGACTAGTGGTGAGTTTAGGTATTAAACTTCTTGGTTAACGCTGTGATCGACTAAGGTGAGTGGGTACCCAGCCATCAAGTGATTGATGGGTGTTGGATCACCTGAGTCGCTGACCCCGTCCTGCCACCATGTGAGCCGTTAGGGGGTCTCAAGTGTCCGAGTCTGGATCATTGTTGATTTGTCGTTGGGTCAAAAAAAACTAAACAAAAGTCTAAAACACAACTCCGCCCGCACCGGTTCATCTTTCCCAGAATAAGAGAATAAATAACTGCCATAAAATGCTTCTTTATAAAAGAAAAATAGATGTTTATATAACTGTACACCTAATCTATACAGCATGAAGACAGGGAGCACAGGAAGAAGACATTATCTCCAGAAATAAGGCAGACTCTGGCTTTAGTACCCATGTCCCTCCAACGCTCTTCTTGGGATCGTGTTTTCATGACAAAAGTTGAGCAACCCCCCCAGACTAATACCTGTTGGGTAACCCACCCCTCAACAAAGAATATTAAGACATAACCCCCCTATTTTCCTCTGGATATACCGAATGGTCCCTTACAATAAGTACATTTGTCAAAAGAAAGAAACCACAACATAAAGTAAGAGCTGTTACGTCCTCGTCTGAGCAAAGTAGTAGCTGTTCAGCAAGGATACCTTAAGAACAACAGTGCTATGATCATGCTGTGATGGGGGGTGTTGTTAGGGAGTCATGCTATGCAGACTGGAGGTGAAGTCTGAACAGGTGAGTCTTGAGTCTCTTGTGAAGGCGACAGGTGACTCTCCTGTCCTGACTGAATGGAAACTATTTCTGCTCCTCCTGTAAGTAAACACCTGGCGTTGGTGAGGGAGGCGTTGGTGAGGGAGGCGTTGGTGAGGGAGGCGTTGGTGTGAGGGAGGCGTTGGTGTGAGGGAGGCGTTGGTGAGGGAGGCGTCGTTGAGGGAGGCGTTGGTGTGAGGGAGGCGTTGGTGAGGGAGGCGTCTGCAGCGAGGCTTTAATCGCTCCGAGATTGAAGGTCATGCATTTTGTGACGTGTGAAAGTCACGTTCCCCGAAGCCTGGTGCGGATGTCGGATTAGTGTGCCCACTTGATAAACTGATCTGCACGCTGGAGAGAGGCAACATGGAGTGGATGTGAGTGGGTTGAATTGACCGCTCAGCAGACAGAGGCACAAAGTCAATGGTGGCAACGAGAGCAATCAATAATACACAGTGCCGACTGATGATTAACGTTTTGGTGGTAATTAGATAGATAGGCTTAAGAGGCTTACGGCGGTATAACCGCATTGACATTTCATCGGAAATCCATCCGGAACGTCGAACGCTGCCCGTGTGTTGAGTCCTGGATTGAGACACAAATATCTCCCTCTTCCTCCACAATCACTGAATCTATCCATGATGTGTGTTTTTCTGGGAGAGACACTGTTTCTGTTGCCTGATCATTCCAGATGTGATGAACTGCAGCTGCGCACGTGGGCTAAATGCTAACGCTAACGTTGAGGTTGAATATTTAGCATGGGTAGCATGTTAGCATGCAAATTAGCACTAAGCACAATGGAAATATCGTTAGTTTAGCAGATATAAAAACAATAAACACAATTTTATCCTGATGATGGCATTAAATGAATCAGATGTTAGGATTCATCCCCAGAGGCGCATAAATGTGTGGACCATGTTTAATCCCAATAGTCATAAGGATGTATCAAATACCATGGCAACCAAACCAGTTAGTTGTTGAGGTATTTAAACCTGTATCAAAGTGATGGACCGACCAAATAATTGTATAAAACTGAGTAAGAAGTGGATGTAGTGGCATTTTCTCATAGCCTCGTATACAGTCAGACTTCTTTTTGCAACCAGAGAAGTCGCCCCCTGATGGCCAGGAGAGAAAAATGCAGGTTTAAGGCATTTTTTCAGTTTTTGGGACTGGCGTATCGACATCGCAATCTCATCCGCGTTAGCCATCCAAAAAGCAGCTAACTAGTCGCCTCCTGCTGACGGGTCTCCAGTCGTTCATCTCCCAGCAGCGACGGAGCAACGAGCAGCAGCGTCACCTATAATGTAATTCCCTTTGAATGGCAGAATCAATGTATGCCTCTGAAAAGCCCTGCGGAGATCTGCATAATAAAACAAGCATTAGAAATGCATAAAAGACATCTTCGTCAGTTTGAATAAACCACAAGCACTCGAAGCTGTTTTACTTTGCTTTGCACAGCTTCTGGAAGAATAAAGAACATTAAGAAGCAGAAAACAAGGGAATCAGCACTAAACTGGGTCGACAAACAGCTCGTTCTCACACACATCACCAGTTCAACGAGCTCTGGTACACACACCGTCAGAACTAACGCACAACCATGACCAGACGGCATCAGACACAACTTCAAGTTACAGGAGAAGATACATAGGGAGGCTTATTAGGGCCATTGTTTGTAAAAAATAATAATAATAATAATAATAACAATAAATTACAGATGAATATTCTGAGAAAAAACTAAAAAAATACTCCAAATGTATACAAATTAAAATAAATATAAATATATTTGTGAGAGTATATTTTTATGAGACAAAAATTCTGAGTGCAAAACCATGGTAACCGTTACTCCTGAACTACTGTTATTAGTGTTATTATGTATGTTATTGCTACTGGATGCTTGAATTTCCTTCGGGATCAATAAAGTATCTATCTATTACTCTAAGTTCCTGAAAGGTGTGAAGGTCCTGAAAGGTACCTACATTTTCTTTCATGTTTTTTCCAGGCAGCAACCTCCGGTTCTGAAGTGCCTTTAACTTGCATTCTCACTTTGTGTAACTGTTATTTTCCTGTACTTGTCTTCAACTGTTCTGTAATCAGTTTTTTACCTAAATTAAAAAATAAAATTCCCTTCCAGAATATTTGACTGTGAAACGCTGGCTTGCAGTTTGCTGCATTTAAATGCATGAAAATACAAAAACATGAGGGAAATGTTTATGGAAGGAACAGCCGGTACAAATGGCCTCATTTATATAGTGCTTTTGTCCAAAGCGCTTTACAGTAATGACTGACATTCACCCATTCATTCACACATTCACACACCGACGGCGGAGTCATCCACGCAGGGCGACAGCCAGCTCGTCAGGAGCAATTAGGGTGAGGTGTCTTGCTCAGGGACACCAGGCACTCAGCTAGGAGGAGCCGGGGATCGAACCAGCAATCTTGCGGTTACCAGCCAACTCACTCTACCTCCTGAGCTAAACCCCCCAACAACAAACCCCCACATCTCCATCCCAGTAAAACCTCATCATGTTATATATAATATTATATGATTGCCATGTTGTGGTGAGGAAACGTACAGATGCAAACCCAACGCCAACAATACAAGCATGAATTCTGTGTTTTGAAATGCAGCTGCCGGCTAATCTGCAGCCGACAGCCGTCATTCATTATTGTCCCGTGAGAACGACATGCCACTCATTGATGAGGCGGCGGTTCTTCTCCACGAGTCGCTCCGCGGGTCGCCGGTCCCATCTGTGGTGTAAGCTCTCAGAAACGGAGTGACACACACACACACACACACACACACACACACAGATTTACAATACATGTTAAACTTTCCTCACAACACTGCTGCAGGATGTCGACCTTCACTTCCAGAGCACAAAGCAGGAAGTGTGTGTGTGTAGATACGTGAATAGAGGAGGGAGATGTGTGTTCATCCCCCCCCCCCATTCTCCCAGATGAATACTTCAAATGTCCTTTAACGAACTTCCGGAGAGGTAACGTTACCTTGGGAAATCATGGCTTTCACTGGCCGCGGTGACAAAGCGGCGGTACGCATCGCTGTGCGAGCCGGAGCAGAAGAGGAATATGACGAGTGACGTGAATGATGAATAAAGGGAAACAAAAATGAGGCTGAAGGAGTGGAGATATTGCTTCTCCCTCCGAAGGCCGCTGCCGTCGCACGCCCGGTTTTCTTTAACGTCCGCTGAACTGCACGCCGGTAATCAATCAGGAATCAAAACGCTGCTGCTTTTGGGTCTAAAAAAGCACTTTATTATTTAATATTGATTCATAACCCCGGCAGCTCACAGCCAACGCGCAGCTGTGACGGAGTGAGGTCGTGACCCTTTTCATAATTCATCCTCGGAGTTAAAGATGCTTTTACGGTGTCGGATGGAGGTGAAGCAAAGCGACCTACGCAACTAAACAAACCTAATTGACTTTCTGTTGGCGTTGCTTTCACGCTGAGATGCAGAGACGGCCTGCTGCTTATTTTCTGTAACCAGTGTAGCATGAAAGCATGGTGGCATTTGATAGCTCACCATTGGAGCACCGAGTGACGTCGAGCTCCACAGCAAGTTTCTAGCTGACATGCTGAATGGCTTGCAGTGACTCTGAGGAACTTTTAAACCAAGGTGTGTGAGGACCTTTCAGGAGACCCGGGGTCCGAGTGGACCGGGAGAACGTGGAGATCGAACGGCGTGCACGCGGCTCTCCGCATGGCGTCCGTACAGGTGAGCGACCTCCGTGACGTGACAGAGCGTTTCATTTCTGATGATGATTTAAACGTGGCTCGTTGCTGTGTTTCATGTGTTGTTGAACCGTCCGTCCTCGTTCCTGGTTGCTTTTCTGAGGAGATCAATAATAACACCACAGGCTGCAAAGTGTGTCTGTAAGTGGCATTTCTTTTGATGTCAGGGCTCATGTTGTTCTGTACACGCTGACATTTAATGCTGCAGCTGAAACGTGATCTTTACATCAACATGAGTTTTCTCTGGTTGCAGGTTTGTTCCAGCCTGCACTGACGTGGTTGCAGTGGCGGACCCGGCCAGGTCCTCAATACGTTACATGAAATGACCGTTCAGTCATCTGTTGATGGTGTGTGGCTTGTACTATTATAACTGTGTAGATACAAGCGTGTACGTAATGTACGTTTTCAGTGTTGATGACGAGACACATCAACATGCAGAAGTCGTCTGTTCTTCCATACGTTGACAAATCAACTAGTTAGTTTTATTACACCTCAATGAAACAAACCTGAACTGTTACTTTTTGTTTGGGGGGTTGGTGATAAAATGCCACGCCGTCCGACTTCATACCTTAGAAATTGAGTTGACCTCGGAATCTGCTAAAATGAGTGCTTGGTGTCCGAGTTGATGTTTGATTTCCTTCCACAGAGCGATCTGGCGACGTTAAAGAGGAGCGATGTCGGTGCTGCGAGGTGGAAACATGTATGTTACTATGGCAACAACAGCCTCTTTGATGTTTCCTCGAGGGACAACCACGAAACTTGAGGAGCCAGGTAGGGATGACATCACACACTGATGTGTCTTTATGACCATAATCTGATGTGACACAGTGACCATGAAATATCATGTCGTCTGAACCGGTCGGCAAAGTGAATCCGTAGTATAACATACTTTAAAAGTACTTAATTGTGGACGGGTCCATTTAGACACTGAGGCACTGAGACTCACGTAGAGCCGAGTGCCGTTCACGTCGTCATCTTTCCAAGGACACCCGACGACTACGCCTCTCCTTGTGGAACAAACCTTTTCTGGCTGCCGCCGTCGGGTCTCTGGGACCTCGCCGAGGGGGGGAGGGGCTTCAGTGGCTGCTGTCCATGGTGCTGATCAGACTTTGAGTCCAAGGCCACATTCAGACACCGTTTCACAGCTGGTGGGTTGAGCATGTGTGATTATTCACTGGTTAGTGAATTATCGACGGCAGACAAACAGACGGTGGGGATGAATGTGGGTTCATCCGTTCATTTGCTCCTTCTTGGCACAGTTATATATATATATACACACACACGTGTACATGGAGCTTGTTTTCCACACTAGAAGTGTTTTCTGGAGCCGTCAGTGTCACTAGATGATGAATGCAAACGACCACACCAGCGTTCCCATCAATTATAAATCTGATTTCCCGGCTCGTCATCATCGTTAGATGTGCAGATTGTGGCAGTAAATATTCACATATGACACGGATGCCCTGGGGGAAGGTCTCCGGGTCACACGGAGGGTTTTTCAACCCGGAGACCTCATAAAGGTTCACTCCGGCTTTGTTTAAGACTCACGGAGCCGTAACCCTTCAGGGGAACCTTTATTGAAAAACTATAGCTGTTATCTGCAGCGTGATGAGCTCTACGATTGTGTCAGGAATATTGCAACATTCATTATCACGAGTGGTCTTCAGCAGGCAGTGGCTGAGACGTCTTAACAAGCTCAATCTTACTGCAATTACCTCATATCGGAGGATCTGGAATAGTATATTCCTGCTGTTCCACGGGGCGCCAAGGCTTTACTTCTGAGAGAGAGTCACGTTTAAGATGCACCATTAAAAGCTGAAATTGAACGGTGTAAAAGGTTTGGCCCGAGTCACGGCTCATTAAAAACTGGCTTCTTTTCTGGACTGCTGGGGTCAACGTGCATCTGGGTGACATCATATTTGTCTCCTCACGTTTCTGAGCAGGTAATGAGATACTTCATAGTAAAGGAGAGGAGACTTACACATTTGCTTAAATGAAATGAGAACAGCCTGCAGCAGTCTCAGCCTCCCGGATATATATGAACTGGTACTAAGTGTAAGCAATAAGCCCGTCTGGGACGCCAAGAAGATTTGTCTTATTAGTCTCGCTATGCATTCAAATGAAAACAAAGAATCATTAAGGTGAGCTCCAGAGAAACTGAACTGAGCAGAAAGGTCACCGAAGGAAGAAGGAATCTCTGGAAGGACACCTGACTGGTGATGACACGCGACTCTATTCGCTCCAACAGCCGTCTCCTCGGGGTCGTCGTCATTTCTATGATGTGTATTCGAAACGTCATGATCTCACTTCAAGGCAAGAAATGTGAGCGAGAGGTGAGCGAGGGTTGTATTTGTGTCGTATTGTGTCACGCCCATGCACTCCTACCTAACGGCGCCCCATAACGCAGCAGCATCAGCATCGTTGACCATGAGTTCAGGGCGCTGGCGGGCTGAAGGACCGCGGCGCGTGACACGACTTCCAAAGAGCCACGAGTCAGGTGCATGGAGACTCCCCCCCCCCCCCCCCCCCCCCCCCCGAGCTGAGGGAGCTCAGGTTAATCACGGGGCGTTCAAAGGCATCGCTGGACGCCGCCGGCCGGGAGGAAGCAGTGAAAGGACAGCAGTCATGATGCTTTGTGATGTCACTGTTGGTTATTCTAAGTGGAAAAATACTGTTAACAGTATGAAAGAACAGCACATACAGGGATTATAATGCATTAAAACATTGATTATTATACATTATATAACAGTGATTATAATTAATTATAACAAATACATTATAACTCATTATAATACATTATAACAGTGATTATAATACATTATATAACAGTGATTATAATTAATTATAACAAATACATTATAACTCATTATAATACATTATAACAGTGATTATAATACATTATAACAGTGATTATAATACATTATAACAGTGATTATAATTAATTATAACAAATACATTATAACTGATTATAATACATTATATAACAGTAATTATAACAAATACATTATAACTCATTATAATACATTATAACAGTGATTATAATACATTATAACAGTGATCCTGGAAATGAAATGTCAGTGCGTGACCTGCACGTATTACTTGACCTTATAAGTCATGAGGACTCACTGACTCCTGACTGACCAGCGACTCATTTGACAAGCGACTCATTTGACAAGCGACTCATTTGACCAGCGACTCATTTGACAAGCGAGAGACAAACAAGTCTCTTGACTCGTCGTTGACATTTTGACGGGATGTGAACGGCGGCGTCCTGGACGATGGTCATGTGTTTGTTGCCCCTCCCACCCTCCGTGGACCATCATGCACTGCAGCACCAGGACGACTGAGTGAACGGGAACACGGGCCCATGCAGCAGATCCTGCTGGACTCGGAGACGTTTGAAGATCAGTTTAGACCACGAGAACTTCTGAGAAGTCTGTTCGTGGAAAAATCCATTTACCACATTCACTTGTCTATTTTCAGAGCCATTAAGTCGCAAACTGAGCAAAGGCCTCATTGTTCCGAACATTGCTTCTCTTGAGACATTTAATTACTGGAGTATTACGCTCACATGAACTCCTCGGCAGATACCTGGAACCGGAGGGACGCTGTGAGGAAAGACAGATTTAACGTACAAAAGTGAGGCAGCAGGCAACGTGTGTGGAAGGGAATGATGATTAAGGACCAATGAGAGTTGTGGTTCTAATGACGGAGGAGAAGGAAGCAGGACCAGACTGTTATAATGAGGTACTGAAGTTCTCCTCTCAGTGTTAATTAGCGTCGGTGATGAGCGGGTGCCTCCGCCTGCAGCGCCCGGCCTGTCTGTGTTAGCACTGTGACAGGGGTGGGGTGGTGCACGGCCCTGTGCTTCCCCTGGGACACCCACCTAACATCTGCTCCCTCCAGCTGTTCACACACACACACACTCAGGCTGGCAGTGCTGGATGTGTAAATGCAGCTGTGTGCATGCATGTGGCTGAACACAGATGTGTGTTTTACTTACTTTTCCTATGTGCTCAGCGTCTGCATCATCATCATGCTTCAGTTGGCTCCGCCTCCTGCTGTTTGGACCCTGTAATCAGCCCTTCAACTAAGCGGGTGTAATGTTTCCCATGATCACTCGGCTGGGGCAGTTTAATGATATTATTAGGCAGCCACCACTTTGATCACTGTTGTACTTAAGGTATGTTTGCTGGACAGCTTTACTCAAACACTTGTTTCTACGTTTTCGCTTTTCCTTTATCAGCAATGATATGTTGTGGTTTCATTCTTTGGACAGTCGCTTTGGACAAAAGCTTCTGCTAAATGACCTAAATGTAAATGTAACCTCCGATGTAGTGACTTAAACCTGCATTCTCTCTGCTGGCCACCAGGGGGCGACTCCTCTCTGGTTGTATAGAAGTCTATGAGAAAATGGTCCCTACTTCTCTCTGCTGGCCACCAGGGGGCGACTCCTCTCTGGTTGTATAGAAGTCTATGAGAAAATGGTCCTACTTCTCTCTGCTGGCCACCAGGGGGCGACTCCTCTCTGGTTGTATAGGAGTCTATGAGAAAATGGTCCTACTTCTCTCTGCTGGCCCACCAGGGGGCGACTCCTCTCTGATTGTATAGAAGTCTATGAGAAAATGTCCTACTTCTCTCTGCTGGCCACCAGGGGGGCGACTCCTCTCTGGTTGTATAGAAGTCTATGAGAAAATGGTCCTACTTCTCTCTGCTGGCCACCAGGGGGCGACTCCTCTCTGGTTGTATAGAAGGTCTATGAGAAAATGGTCCTACTTCTCTCTTGATGTATTATCTCAGTAAACATTGTAAACATGAGTTTATGGTTTCAATCTCTAGTTTCAAGTCTTCTTCAATCCAGCATGATGTTTATTTAGTAAATATGGTAAATTTAGAGCCAAATAGACGAATAGATTTGTTAATTTTACATCTGCTTTTATTGGCCAGCGTATAAATACATCTGTGTTAGGCTAATATCTACTATATTAATATCTAATATAGTACATTATGGTCCATTTAGAGTCCACCAGACGACTTTAGGGGGCGGGGCTACCTTGTGATTGACAGGCCGTTAGCAATGCAGTTAGCCACTAAAATGACTGTCAAAAAAAACCATTTGGAAGACCCCTTCAAATGCAGCTGAAAAAGTCAGAAAATCCCCCCCCCCCCCCCCCCCCCCCCCCCCCCCGCGACAGGATAAGCGGTAGACAATGGATGGATGGATGGGATGGATGGATGGATTGGCTCCTTCACGGCTCAACTTATCCCAAGATTCATAGCATGCCGGCGACAACCGGATTTTAATCACCATGGCGATGTGGCAGAACACACTCCCTCAGACTGAAATATATCATGAAGCATATCCTCCATCATGATATAAAAACTAAAAAGAATAAATGTATGATCTGTGGGTCCGCAGCTGGTTGCTGACGGGAGCATCAAAGGGTGGCGGGGCGGGAAACAGCCGGTGATGCAAACAGGAAATCCTCCGTAGAAGAGTCCGTCCCGGTCTTCGGCCTTCACTGACTACGTCTGCCTTTTGAAGACTCGGAACAAGCAGCCAATCACATTCGGCGTTCCCACAACGATTCAGGGACCAAAACGGCCAGCTAAAAATAAGTACGTAGAATTTTGGTATTTTATCTGCACTGGTATTGAATGTGATGATTCCTCAGCTGTGAGGGGGAGGGGGGGGGGGGGGATGAAGCCACAGAGCAGAGCAGTCCTTGTTCTGCCTGATATCCTCCTCTGTGACACCTCCTCCCTCAGGGCCAGTCACATCCTAAGGACACGTCTAAGCAAGTCTTATCAGCCTGCACACACACACACACACACACGCACACACACACACACACACACACACACTCCCAGCGTGAGGAGAGTGAGTGCTGGTGTAGGTGTGCGTTGACCAAACAGTCCCAGGTGATTTATTTGACGTCTAGGCCTTTCACTGCTGATCCGTTACTGCTCTGGGCTCCGCCCCCTTTTCAATCCCAGCAGACAATTAAGCAGGAAAAGATAACGACCTTGATGCGAGCTCCTTTCTTTTTGCACGCCTGCATATGAGCGCCACCTCATTAGGAGGCCTTTCTATCTCCAGACCTCCAGTAAGCCGAGCTGCTGTTCATGGTTCATTTAAGGAGGGACTATTTCTGTCCCTGCACATGATGCGGAAAGCCCCTCGGTGAACGTATACGAGGACGCGGCGGCTCACGTGTGGCCGCCATGTGCTCGGTGCGTACGGCATGGAGGCACCGTGGGGATGGGAAGTGGCAGAGATAAAAACGTCAGGCCGCTTTTTAGGCAGCTCGCCATGTTGGCAGCGACAAGGTGACGAGGAAAAGTGGCGGAGCGCTGCAGGGCGGCGTGTTTCTGTAGGTCAGCAGGAAATCAGCGTCACACCGGTACCCCCGACAAGAAGATATAAAACATAATATATTCTACCAACAAGAAGATATAAAACATAATATATTCTACCAACAAGAAGACATAAAACATAATATATTCTACCAACAAGAAGACGTAAAACATAATATATTCTACCAACAAGAAGATGTAAAACATAATACATTCTACCAACAAGAAGATGTAAAACATAATATATTCTACCAACAAGAAGACGTAAAACATAATATATTCTACCAACAAGAAGATATAAGACATAATATATTCTACCAACAAGAAGATATAAAACATAATATATTCTACCAACAAGAAGATATAAAACATAATATATTCTACCAACAAGAAGATATAAAACATAATATATTCTACCAACAAGAAGATATAAAACATAATATATTCTACCAACAAGAAGATGTAAAACATAATATATTCTACCAACAAGAAGATGTAAAACATAATATATTCTACCAACAAGAAGATGTAAAACATAATATATTCTACCAACAAGAAGATGTAAAACATAATATATTCTACCAACAAGAAGACGTAAAACATAATATATTCTACCAACAAGAAGATATAAAACATAATATATTCTACCAACAAGAAGATGTAAAACATAATATATTCTACCAACAAGAAGACGTAAAACATAATATATTCTACCAACAAGAAGACGTAAAACATAATATATTCTACCAACAAGAAGATGTAAAACATAATATATTTATCATTTTTGAAGCGTGAATGCAATCAGCTGAAATACAAACAAGCACTAGTCAGAACGCATTTTTTAGCTACTCCTTCGTTTTTTTCTTCTTCTTCATCTTCTTCGTCTTCCTCTTCTTCTGTGGTGCTGTATGTATTTTACTCTGTTATGTTCAGAGCTTTGGTGAGCTGTGGTGGTTTTTATTTGTGATTTGTGGGCTATATAATTCAATGAAATGTAAATAGAATAACAGAATGCATGGAGTGCTACTTGGGTGTGGAAAAAGGTGTCCCTCTGGTGCTCTTCAGTTTGGGGATCCAAGAAGAACTGAGACATGGCTAGTTGAAAGAGGAATACCTGAGATATTAATTACTTGTTCATCTTCATCTTGCTTCTGCTCCTGGTGTACAGGCTGCAGCCTACAGCTCTTAGCTGACCTGCCTCTGCCTCTTCTGGTCTTGCGCTTTGTTGTCCGTGTGATCTGTTGTTTTTTTTGGATCTGTTGCCTGAAAAACTGGATGAGGAGGACTCTTCTTTCTCAGAATGATCTTCATCGCTGCTTGGCAGTTGAAAGGAGACTGATCTTTTCCGTTGTGGCTGGATTTTGTAGCTCTGTCTTTGTTTCCACATGTAGACTTTTCTTTGTAATCTGATTGGTCTCTTTTAAATTTCAATATGTATTACCTGAATGTATATAATATGTATGCTTTTTGATTATTAGTTGAATCAATGATGTTTAACTGTGTGGTGCAGATTTCCTTTTGGTTGGTTGAGTCTGTAATATCTTTGACCCTTTTGTTCTGTTATTAGCAGGCCATCCTGGTCATGTGACCGCCTACCTGCTCACACTGAGCAGCTGTTTCTGATCACCTATTTAATGATGAGCAGAGCTGACTGACAAACACTTTGCCCTGATGAAGGCCTTTTAGGCTGAAACGCGTTGGCATGTTTTTATTGGATTAGCCATGTACCAATAAAGGCTTTTTATTGTTTACCTTCCTGACTGCCTCAGAAATGTAAATAGAATTGAATTTAAATTATCTATACACATAATGTTTGACTTGACAGCGAGGCCGTCGTCACCACATAGTACTTCATGTTGTGGTCAGATTTCTATTTTAAGTAACTCGCAGCCTTCGAAGACTCATTGTGACTTCTGTTATGTTTTTGTTCTCCGTCGTGATTACATAACTCTGTTCACAGGAAGGCAGGCAGAGACGTGACTTATAGTGACACACACACACACACACACGTAAGAAAGCACACACACACACACACATGTAAGAAAGCACACACACACACACACACACACACATGTAAGAAAGCACACACACACACACACACACACACACACACACACACATGTAAGAAAGCACACACACACACACACATGTAAGAAAGCACACACACACACACACACACACATGTAAGAAAGCACACACACACACACACACACACACACACGTAAGAAAGCACACACACACACACACATGTAAGAAAGCACACACACACACACACATGTAAGAAAGCACACACACACACACACACACACACACGTAAGAAAGCACACACACACACACACATGTAAGAAAGCACACACACACACACACACACACACATGTAAGAAAGCACACACACACACACACACACACACGTAAGAAAGCACACACACACACACACATGTAAGAAAGCACACACACACACACACACACACACATGTAAGAAAGCACACACACACACACACACACACACACACACACATGTAAGAAAGCACACACACACACACACATGTAAGAAAGCACACACACACACACACACACACATGTAAGAAAGCACACACACACACACACACACACACACGTAAGAAAGCGTCTCAAAGAATCTGAGGTTTCCATCCTGTTTGCTGTTAAAAGATCTCCTCCTGAAGTCCTGAATGACGTCACCTTCAGGTCCCAGTGTTCCTCTCTGTGGGAGTCTCGGTTTAAAGACTCGTCTGTCAAATCATTTCTCACATGCTGAGAAATTATGACAAACTGAGTCAAAGAGTGGAACTTGATGGGATAATAACCTGACACTCATTACTTTATGTCATTTTAACCCATTTACAAGCAATCGCCTGTTAATCACCCAGTAGTCTCCATCCTTCATTCTCAGCTGAATGAAGCTCATTTTTTTCTGGGAAACGTTTTACAGCCATTTCACCTTTTTCTCTCATTTGACACGTATTTTCAAACATTAGAATAAATCTGTCAGCGGGGCGAGAGAGAGGTTCGATTCATGCTCTGATAAACCTGTAGTCATGGGTTGTTTTCCAACGAGGTCGCCTCCCTAAGTAGGACGTCCTCCTCCTCCTCCTCCTCCTCCTCCTCCTCCTCCTCCTCCTCACCTAACCAGACAAACACTGTCACAGACTCAGGTCGGAAGTCACCGTTTTCTCTAAAGTGCAACTTTGTGCGCTTTAATATTTCACATATTTCGTGTCTATTGAAGCCCCCCCTCGCTCCCCCGTGTTCTCATATTTCTGTTTGTAACCAAGGACATTAAACGCCACATGAATTCCCGTTGGAGTGCCGGTTTGAGCCACGAGAAGCCGAAGAGGAACAGTTATTATCCGTCAGTCGTCATCCACCTTTGGCAAGTGTTTTCAAGGCTCCTTTATGTACTGCAGTTAAAAATACATAATAAAAGACAATAAGGGCGAATAGATGTTTTTCTTTTAACGCAGCTCAAGGCATTGACAAAGAAATATACTCCCATAAAACCAATCACGCTATATGGATGTATTTGTCGTTCCTGATGGGCTCATTTAAACAAACGTGTCTATAAAACCTGATACGTGTGTATATGAAGGATATATAATGTTGTCTACATCACACAGCTGTCCAGGGCAAACACTCCAGCTACAACCGCAAAGTCAAGAAAAGGAAGAGGATGAACGTTGATATATTAAGATTTTCTTTTGTTTCTCCAGTTTTTTTATTGTACCAACATTTGACAATCCACAGATATCAGTGTCGGCAGTTTTCATTGGTTATACAGGAGTTTCTATGATGGGAGCATTTAGGGGCGGAAGCTTCCGCTGCATCCGAACTTTATCCAACTTGTTTTTCTTTTTAACATATATTTCTTTACCCAGCTGGGAATTTCAATGCCTTGCAACAGCTCTCGACGTGCCTTAGCCAGCAGCGCGAGCTAACCGTGCTAACGGTGTTTGCTCGAGTGGGAACCGGAGAGTCGGCCCAACGAAGCTAGGAGAAGCTCCCATAAAAACACACACAGAGGGAGACATTACTTCTGTGTATTTGCATGGACCGTCATAATGCTCCCAACGTCTTATATTGCTTTTTAAAACGACATTTCAAGGGTATCTAACTGACGTAACGTTTGGAGGAATTTGATTTGCTCGTTGAAAAGATGAGCTTGTGACCTTTTCCAGCTCTGTGCAGAGCCAAAGATTGATTTGATCCTAATTGATTGATGGATGGATGAATATTTTATTTCCTAACTATTTGAACTCTGTATTCTAATGCCAATAACCTCTACAGATCACTAGAACGAAATAAAAGCATAACATTTGGAATGTTTATCACTGATTTCAGGGGGTTGAAATGATTTTTTCATTGGAGAAAGAAAATAGTCCAGAACCAGTCGCAAACGACAACATAAACAATCTTTATCGGCCGATGTGGGTCATCGATTATCAGTGATCGACATCCATTTTACCAACAAAGGAGGGATTTCTGTGAGACTTTGATAATTTCCCCCCTCATCTCTCCTTTAAGATGCACCAACAGGAGTCCTGAGAGGCTGTGTTCAAAGGTGCACAACAGGGGACTTATATATATATATATATATATATATATATATATATATATATATATATATATATATATATATATATATATATATATATATATATATATATATATATATATATATATATATATATATATATATATATAACAAAATGAAAAATGAAATGGCAAGGCAAGCACAATAGCATTCCCACAAAATAGTTTTGAACAGATCAATAAATATCTTTCTGCTTCTCTCTTTTGTGTTTGCAGCGTCTGTGTGAAGCTGTGATGACGTTCAAGTCCAAGAATATGCAACATGATTCATTTATGGCCCCCGGGGTCATAAAAGGGAAAATAATGAATCCAAATGTTAGTTTTAATGTCTGTATGGCGTCACAAGCAACGCTTTCCTTTTTTATATATTTCAAAATCAGGCTTTGCTTTTTTCAGCCATCCATCTGCTCCCTAATATTTCCTCATATCAAACAGCAGAATTCACATCAGTTTGCCAGTAGGGTAACTAACAATCCATCATTAATCATCAAAGGTTGCTATTGATCACGCTGATCAGAAGACGGCACGAAGCCTCTGAGAACTCCTTCTGTCCGTCTCTGTCATCTCTCGGGTGAAAGAGTCCTGGTGGTTCCTCGCGTCAGCCTCCCACTTCCTGCGGAGGACGTAACCACTCAGATCTACAAAGAGTAAAAATCATACACAATGTAGTCTTTATATGCTGCTGAGTAGACCGGGAGCTACCAGAGGCCCCTCGATCTTTAAACATCGCCATCACGTCCTACTCATGACCTCATCAGAAAACTATCGCCATCTAGTGGACCCAAGCAGCAACTGTTACCAAAAGGTTTAACTTGTCTTTGCAATCTTAATAGTTTATATAATATCGATACACTATTGCGATACTATTGCTGTATCGTTGTCTCCCACCCCTGCTGTTGGGTAGTTTAAGGGGTTGAGCAATATGGCTACTACGGATACTGATTATGGCTGAACCTATAAACGATATTTGAAACCAATATTTTTCTGCAGTAAAAAATAATAAATAAATAATAAATAATAATAATAATAATAAATAATAAAAATAATGATGATAATAGTATCAAAAAGTGTCCAGATTTCTAATAACACAATCTCTTAATGCATAACTTGGAATTCCTGAAAGCGTACTGAAATCGAGCGTTTTAGAGCCCAGATATGACATAAATGTTTTTACAATCACACGCAAAACGTACTAAATCCATCCTTAACACTCGGCGTGTCACACCGCTCAAACTACTGCATGTCATGTGGCAACATGTTGAAGATGTATAGCTGCACTTTGCCCTCGCTCGTGTCTGCTGAGTCTCTGCAGACGTCGTCAGGACGACGTCATGAAGCCAAAGGCCAGCGTGTTGATTTTTGCGTTGATTGGACAGATTAGTGATCTGCCGGTTGTCTACGTTGTCCTCAAAGTGTTTGAGACCATTATGTTGTCATCGGCTGCTTCGTCTGAAACCCCGGTGAAGTGACTGTGTTAGGCTTGTTGGTAAAGGTGTCACGGTCTCCATTCTAAATAGAACATCAGTGGAAATGAGCCCCCGCCGCTGACGGAGTAACTAGACTTAAATAATGATTCCGATGATTATTACCGTGGTGATGGCTGACATTTTTTAAGCTTTTGGGTCAGCTTCATTTGAAATAAATAATTTAAATTTCACCTAATTCTTATACAATCTGCCACAAGCCCTCTGTTGGGGCTTATTTTCTGCCATTATTTAGCCAGCTTTCTGCTAGCTAACTAGCTCGCTTGCTAATTCCACCATGCTTCAATGCTAAACTTGTTACAGAATATTACACTCATCTGGCAACAGCAAAGTGACAGAATTTAACGAGTAAATTGGACTCATTTTCTCTACATTCGGTGACATAACGCTGTTTGCATTAGTTGTCACGGCAACACCTCACAGCAGTGAGTCCGCTACATTGGTTGCTACGGCAACGGTACAAAAATTACTACACTGATTTGAATGGGAATGTTACTCCCGTGACTAAATATTACATTCACTTTTTGTTTTGCACAGCTGTGATGAAATGAGCAGAGCAATGCAATCATGTGTTGCACAGACCGAATCAGGCTGGCACACCAAAGCACATGGGCGGACAGACCGGTCTGGATTTTAGAGGTGACGGTTTGTCGATTTGGACCATGTTGGTTTTTTATCTGCTGAGTCACAAACCTGCCTCCAGGATACGAGACATTTAGCAGCGTGGGGCGATGCCGTCTAGATAGCCGACTATCTGTGCACCTCAAAATGTTGGCAGACAAACTTTCCAGAAGGTCGTAGCAGGCCGGAGGTCATCAGACACCACCGAAGAAGAAAGAAATGG
Organism: Eutrigla gurnardus; assembly: GCF_963514095.1. Classification (NCBI taxonomy): domain Eukaryota; kingdom Metazoa; phylum Chordata; class Actinopteri; order Perciformes; family Triglidae; genus Eutrigla; species Eutrigla gurnardus. The sequence goes on along the minus strand of NC_139922.1, from coordinate 26,707,869 downwards.
ACCTGAAAAGTTCAGCTCACCCATTTCTTTCACTGCCATTCACGAATACAGAAGTCATCATTTGTTTCCCCCTTTGAGATCTCAGACCATCTGGCATACAGTATGTTGTTGCACATTTATTGTCATACGCAGTGTATCATGATACTAATGCTGCAATTGTTGAGCTGAAATGGAAAAAAAAACTTTTAAAACACACAAATGGTCGTATCGTTCCACATATTTAACAATTAAGCTGCAACAAAATACAAAAAGTATTTTTCTTATGAAAAGTCTTTTTCATCTCAGAGAAAACGGCTTCCAACCAATTTCAACCAATAACATCGTGACATCCATCCATGTCATGATGTTGTCTTATATACTTACTACTTAATACTTCACTGAAGTTTTATTGATTTTCCTTTTAGCAAAAATCCAAATATGGTCACTTCCTTGGCCGGGTGCCGGACCGGACTCGAAGCTTGGAAACCTTCGGTGCAGCAGAACCAGAGATGGACTTTCTCTGCCCTGCATTGGTCTTGTTTAACACTTGTCTCCTGGAGCTGCCGGCCTCCAGCAGCAGCCTGGAGTCACTGAATGTTCAGTTCAGGCGTGAGTCTGCATGAAGCTCAGGGCTTTTACTCTTTTCTATCCAAAAACCATCAGTTGATGGAGGAAGAGCCCAGGAGCAAGCTTTCCTCACGCCAGCGCTTTGGTCGGCCAATTGATGAGTATAATCATTTGAAATGTAATTATTTATTATTTAATGATTCATTTTTGTCATTCATTTTAAATTAGGGCAATCAAACGATTACCCAGATGAAGATTGTCTGCGTTTTCTGTCCCGTCGTCTTGTTTCCTTCTGCAGAAAAGCTGCTGCTGATGCTGATCGTGATGGTGTAGAAATATCAAACCTAAAGAAGACTGAAGATGCATTCTCACAGCTCTTAAACCCTTTTTGCTCTTATCTTGCACGGTCAAACACCTGCATTTGCGTTCCTGCCTGTGAGGAATAGATTTCCGTCTCCGGCGTGCTGGTCTCAACGGGGGTTTGATTCCTGATTGTCGAGCCGTCAGCGTGACTTGAGCACCCCGTGTCATTTACCGCTGCGACCGGTGTGAGCGCTGTCTCTTGTCAACCACTAAATAAAATGTGAAGCATCGCTCCATCATGAAACGCTCGCCGCCGCGCTCATTTCCATACACAATGTGAAGGGGACGCATAACCGATTTGCAAGCTGAAAGTGGTTGTTTACGTCACTCGACGCAGCCTATTTATATCATATTCATCCCAGTAACAGGCGCAAAAAAAGTGACCCCAGCGACACAATGTGCTGTGTAAATCAATTGAAAGCCATCTTCCAAGTGAAGCAGAAATCACGCCACACAACTCCAGCCTCGCCGTGTTCCCCTGCAGCCATTTGACTATTCGGAGGCCTCGGCGTGGCGGGAGGTAAGTGATTGTGGCGTTTGAGAGACGGGGCTCATTTCACCTTCTCCTCCAGACCTATTACTTGTTGATTAAATCTCCACAATCCAATCCTCTGCTGTTTTGTCATTCAAAGGTCATCACATCGTCAGAGTGGCCCCGGCGACTTGAATCCATCACTTCAATCAGCCGTAATCGCATGTAAGCCCCCCCGATACGTTTATAATAAAATACAGTAGTGAACGCTCACGCTGCTGGTGTGATGTTTACAAGCGACTCCCTGTTAATATCATGGAGTATAATGGAAAATGTGTGATAATTACATGGAGCCCTCTTTGAAAAGGTTGCGTGAGCTGCAGAATGGATGCTCCTCTATATTCCGCCCTCAGCAGGTGGTTGCTCACTAGATGCATGTGATAGTGTATTTGTATGCATGTTTGCATGTGTGAAGGAGTAATGGGGATGGAAAGGGAAAAACCCTGTGAGATATGTCCGTGTTACGCCGAGGAGTGGCGTGGCGTGATTGATTCAAAAGCTCCTCTTGGTGAAGACGGTGGGCGTTTGGTTCCAACAGATCATGTTTGCTTCACCTTCGCTTTCTGAAATTCAATTAATCTGCAGTTCAGTATACACAGGGAACGCAGCGCGGATGCTGAAGTAACCTCAGCTTTTTTTTTGGGGGGGGGGGGGGGTCAAAAGCAATACAGATGTATTCTCTTTCATCAAATTAGCATATTTCATTAAAGTCGCCAGAGCCGAAACCTCAAGGCTGTGAATCGTAACGCTCGTTTTTTAATTACGACTGTCCTCTGCTTTGTGCAGCTCACTCCACGGACGCCGGCTTCATCCCACGCCGCTCCGCCGCTTCGTCTTTGATTCTCCCGCGAGCTTCGCCATCACGGCTTCGTAATTCAAGTCACATCGCCGTCCATCTACCAGGCTGCTCTAGGATGAGTCGTCCATGGTGGTGATGAACAGAGCTCTTTAATATGCACGAATGCAGAAGTAGAAAAGATTCTGTGATGTTGTCATGAGAAACAATCGATTATCTATAAGCCAATATAGGAGGAAATACAGTTTATAATGCGTACAATTTATGTGAATACCAAAGGATTTGAAACATTGGCTCCAGATCTATCATCCAAACATTCTGGCTCCCTGTCAAAACCCACATTACCCAAAATGCACCTCAACAGGGTTACTGACAGTCGTGTGATGCTAGTGGCGGCTAATGCAGCCTCGAGTTACATCACTTCCGACAATTTATCATTTCAACCAAAACAATATAATGGTTGAAGAAAATACGTGCAGTCACTCTCTTTTCAGGACTGAGGCCAGTGTAGCATTAGCATGAAAATGTTGTTGAATTAGCAAAAGGGAGCTAGCTAACTAGCCAGCCGCTAAATGCAAAAAATGTATACGAATGCTTCACGCTTGACCTCGTCTAAGTGTAGGAAAAGCACATCGCTATCGCCAGAGAGTGGCAACTTTGGCATCATTTTCTGTTGCACGAAAGCATGGTGGAATTGGCAAACTAGCTACGTAGCCAGTGATCTGCCAGTTAGCCCGCTGATTCCATCATGCTTTCATGCTACACTGGTCACAAAAGATGAGCCCAACTGCGGGTCATCTTTTCATCCCGCCTCTCAGCCACATTTCTCTCCATCTCTGTAATAGTGCCCCCTGCTGGGGGGGAGGTTAGCGAAAGGCTAAACTATAAGCAACATTTTCCCTCCCTCTGGAGGCTCCAAATCCTTGAATCAGTTTATCATCTGAAATGTATGCAATATTGATTCCGGCACCCAACAACAGCAAGGTGACATTTCTGATGTAGAAGTTTGGCCTCCTCCGATGTGATTGTTGTTTGTCCTCCAGCTTTTATCTATAAAACATGTAGATAAACATCCCTCGCCGCTGGGACGACCTCATACTTTCCTCCTCGTCACCACGGCAACTGTACGACAGAATGTTTCCCTTCCCACTCGTTAAAGGTTGATGATTTCTTGAAGAATCATGCAAGATTAATCCACTTATTCACGCCGCGAGCCTTTCCTCTCGCCGGTCGATGAAGCTTCATCATGAAATTTACATCGCCGGTGATTAACGACGGGTCACTGCATCCCGTTGATTGTGCTAAAACGTCGCTCAATCTCAGGCGTCACTTTTCACGCAACTGGCTGTATTAATATTATATGATAAATATGATCATTTGTTTCTAAATGAGAGTCGGGTCACATGATCTCGGTCCCGGTGACGGACGGCTCACACAATCAAGGTGACAGCGGATAATAAGGAGTCGCTAACGTCTGCTGATCGTGCTTCACATCGGCAGCTGTTCGGACGAAGATGAGTGGAGATCGGAATGCAAGACGATAATCGTAGATGAAGTTTGGGGGAGGGGTGTCGGCTCCCGGGGGGGGGACGTTTAACGCAGCAGCGGGTTTCTGGCAGCTTCATAATCCAGTATTTACTTCCCTTTGGGTCTTTCTTGGTTTAGCAATTAACAAATACATAGATGCACGTCATCGCTCATTTGCTTCCAGAATCATATTTGTTTTTGTGAAAATGGCTCAGTTTAATGAGCCGTCGTTGAGGGAACTAAAGACCATTAAAGTTGGTGGATCCACACTACTAACAAGGCCTTGGCTTCTAAAGGGATTGGTTCTTCTATCGGACATATTTCTACCTGAACAATGTCTTCTGGTCCTGATGCTGCGAGGCCGAGGCAAGACGGACATTTTGGATCAGGACCTTTTCGACTTTCACGAGTGAGATCATCTCTGCTCTTAAAACTCCGGCATCAGGATTTTTATTTTAAACCCGAAAGGTATTAGTCTCACAATAAATATGTTCTTTACGCTACAAGTTTTTACTGTTATAAATATGTGAAGACTTTTGATGGGAAAGTCCCTTTAATGTGTTTCTGTAACTGGGAAAGATGGAGGCAGGTCCGACCTTCTGGAATATCAGGGAATTTTAAAAAGTATTTTCCAGGCAGGGAAAAAAATTGCATTTGATGATTTTTCGGGGGAAGCATGAAATATCAGTTTATCTGTTTGTAGCGTGTTTAAATTTGATCAAAATGTTCTATTTCCCTCTATTTTTCTTTCCCGGGTTATTTCGTACAGTGGTTGTTATGGTAACTTGGTTGTTCTTGCCAACAACAAACAACACAATAAACCTTCAATATTCAAGCAGTTAACGTTTTGTACATAAGCTCAGAAATGAATGGGTTTGAAATCCTTGTTGTTACAGTTAAAGACCGAGATGACGAGTGGTGGATCCCCATTGTGTGCTTTGTTTCAGGAGCTCAATGGGAGACCTTGAGTGCCACATGGTGCTGAAAACCTTGATTTAAGTACCTGCTGGGGATCGTCTCTACACAAGGGTTGGGGTTAAAATGCACCAAAAAACTGAAAAACCCTCTGATTCAGTTGAATGCTCAAGAGTTCCTCTTTAACATGGAAGGCAGCACCTGTTAGCCCGCTCATCTGCTAACATCTGACCCCAGGCAATAACCGTGAAGGGTTGCCTCCCAGGGCAACTTTTGTCTCCAGCGTGTTAGAGGTCAACGACTGCTCGCAGTGGCCGTAACACTCTCGGCCCTCTGATAGCGGCGGCTGAGAGGAGGTGAGCGCTGAGAGGGAACAGAAGGGAGATAACAGGAAACACTTCTTGAAGAGCCTCGGAGCAGATCCCTGCTTTACTGCTTGTTTGAATCGAGGTGCTTTCCGACACATCAGTAACCTGAAAAATCAAAGAGGAGCTGAAATAAAACAGTGCTTTCTACGCTCTGACAGGAGTGTGTGCATACATCATGAAGTGTGTGTGTATATATATTTATATTTATCCCGGTGCAGCTGTTGTTGTGCTCCTCGTGTTTCCAGCTAGCCTGTTGTGTGTTGCCTCGTTGTCTGAACACCGTCTGGTAGGTGAAGCTTTATATTTCCTTTACTTCCCGTTCTACTGGGAATTATATGTGTCAAGTGAGACGGAGGGTTTTGTCTTCATGCAGTGAGACACGAGAGGACAAGTCGAGGCTGTGGGATCAACAGCACGTCCACTTCTTCGTGTGTCGGTTTGATTTCCCAGCACAGCGAATGTTCCTCCCCTCCTGTATGTCACAACACATTTCACGCTGTCCGAGTCTGCATCCTGATGAGCAGGAAGGTGGAAGCAGCACTTCCCCTGCGTTTTTGGCTTTGAAGTTGTTGTTTTGTACCCTGCAGTAGCTCTGCAGCGCCCCCTGTGCTAGCTGGGCAACACTGCAGTAGTTTGGCTGGCTGTTTCTCTGATGTTGTGATTACCACGTTAACAATGGGATCCGATCTCGACCCTTGAGCTGTGAAACTCAAGAGCTTCAGCAAACCTTTGCACTGCAGCGGTGGGAGATGCTGTAGATATGTCTCCAGGTACTCTATGTACTCCATGTACTCTATGTACTCCATGTACTCGATTACTCCATGAATCAGTCTGTCAGTCGAAAGAACCTCAAACCATTTAGAAAATGGATTAATCGTCAACATTGGATGGTGTGAGTTTCTGAAATGAGAGGTTTGGCTGTTGGTTGACTCCATCAGAGTCCAGACCTTCAGGAGCCTACCGGCCTGGAGGAGCAGCTGTCGGTGTACGGGGGGGAGAGCGGAGCGGGAACGACCCTGTTTTCGACGCGCTTTCCTTATGCGTTGCTTCAGAAGTTCTTTTTTATTATTATTATTTTAAACCCAACTATGATGTTCTTCCTGACTAAGTGGTTTTGTTGACTAAAAGTTGACTTATTTGAAGATGTTGGTGTTTTACCTAAACTGAAGGTTTTGTTTATTGCCTAAAGCTACGTTTACATATAAATAAACAGTAAATGCCTAACATCTTACCTAAACCCAAAGGAGTGTTTTTTGTTTGTCCCACATGGTGGAGGTGGGACTTGGAGGGATCCTAACAGAGCGTCAGTATGTGAACGTGTTGGTCCTGAAGAGTCCAGGTCCTGGAGGAGTAAATGGGGGACCATATTGACTACGCGGTCTGCAGATCTGATGGCTCTTTGGCTCGACTGCAGGGAGTCCAGGACTGTGGCGGTGATGGATTTAAGGTGAGACACTAACATCCCCACACAGGGTGACGGTTCTGTTGCTGAGTCTTTTTGGGGGCGGGGCTAACGGTGGTACTTGGCGTGTCTCAGTTGACACCGTGTGTGTTAATCAGCAAAGACTGCTGTTTGATGGTTGCCACCTGATGTTACTACATAACGTCTCATGATGCCTTGCCAAATAGTTACTAGAATGGAGATGCAGTAATAGTTCACATGGTGGTAATGTGGGTTTCCCTAAATTGTTTTAATGTAAAACACAAACTTCAAGCAAAAGTATTGAGAAACATTTACTTGTGTAAAAATACCTATATATTAATGTAAATGGTAAAAAAGACATTAAAATCCTATTAGTATTAGCAAAATGAGAGTATACAAGGATAGTACTTTAAAAAAAGTACTTGCTAGGTGCCTGTGATATATTATCATTATACATGACATTATCAGAGTGTTTATACTGTTTGTTTTTACCTTTTTATGACTTTTTGGTGAGTTCGACTCCTTTTTTAGAATTAAATGCTACTAATTGATGCCATTCAGCAGTTTTAAAAGTTGTTTGGACCAGAAAGAAGCCCTTCTTGATGTTATATTCTTTAAGTGACTTCTAGTTTATTTGTTATCATCGCGATCGTCCGCCCCTCCACCCTCCAAACCCGTTTCCTGTTCTTCCCCGTTTGTCTGTGGGGTTCTGCTCTATATAGCAGAATATTGGTGTGATTCACCGGGGAGCACACACATGCTGCCAATTTTTGCAACTGTAATACGTGGTTCTACATCTTCATCATATGGCGACACCATATCAAAGGGCAGATAGACAATTAAACGGTTAATGTTTAGAGGGTGATGTAGAGAAGGTTGGGGGTTGACCGAGCAGCAGCAAAAAGGGCAGCGTTGAGAAGGAGCACCATACTGTGTGGAAATTATGAATCTCCCCCCCGGTAGGGCGGGTCCATATCACAGAGACAAGGAAGTAATGGAAAAGATAAAGTCCAAAAAAGCCTAAATGAACTTCAAAACAGTGTGGAGAGTATTAAGGCTGGATTTAATGGAATCCTTTCCTGCTGGTTTTGATGTTATCGGACTGAATCTCTAAAGTCAGCACTGATCTGAGTTGAGCAGTCGTGGTGGATTTCATTCCTCTCGGTCGGCCAATGACTTTCCCCTCCTGGCGTCTGTGATCGCGTGTCCCGCAGCCTAGATTACGTACAAATCTTATCAAGTGACATTTTCTTTTCTGCAGAGATCCATGTTCAAAGAAGACTAAAAGTTAACTAAAGGAAATTAAAGTGTTTGTAAGACCAGACTTGTCCGCTGATTGGATGCTATGATGTGGAAGTCACCAGTTGGTTCTTGGACTACTTTGTTAGTTTGACTCTAAATGGACCATAATGTACTAAATGAACATCATGCTGGATTGAAGAAGACTTGAAACTAGAGATTGAGACCATAAACTCATGTTTACAATGTTTACTGAGATAATACATGAAGAGATTCTAATCAATCTGAGAGGAGTCGCCCCCTGATGGCCAGGAGAGATAAGGCAAGTCTAAGGCACTCCGGCATTGGCTTCAATATTCAGACCTGGAGGTTGAGGCCTCGGTATACCCCATCATTTTCAGAGGCAGATTTGTGATTTGGGCTACATCAATAACATTGAGTTGAATTGAACTATGGTTGTTTTTGGTGCTCCTTTGTGTTCTAAAGAAGAACGTTGTGATTGTTGTTAGTTGTCATGGTGACGACACACTTCTTTGTTGTGAAGCTGATCACCCTGCTGCATTGATTAGATTGGGAATGTCCCTTCTACTACACTTTTAATTCCCTGGCTTGACTTTGTCCAATAAACTAGCAGCAAGCTACAACGTCGACAATCAGGAAAAGAGCTATTTGCTCGATAGTCAGAAAGAAGAAGAAGACCGATCTGAGGATCTGGACTCGGTCCTGGAGGTGAGCTCTGGAGGAGAACCGGCAGCGAGACGGATGGACTGAGGAGCAGAACGACGACATAATGAGAAAACAGGGTGACAAATCAAGCGGGAAACGAGAGTTGCCTGGCTTGTTTCCTGGCTTGTTGACTGGCTTGTTGCCTGGCTTGTTGACTGGCTTGTTGCCTGGCTTGTTGCCTGGCTTGTTGACTGGCTTGTTGCCTGGTTTGTTGACTGGCTTGTTGCCTGGTTTGTTGACTGGCTTGTTGACTGCCTTGTTGACTGGCTTGTTGCCTGGCTTGTTGACTGGCTTGTTGCCTGGCTTGTTGCCTGGCTTGTTGCCTGGCTTGTTGACTGGCTTGTTGCCTGGCTTGTTGCCTGGCTTGTTGACTGGCTTGTTGACTGGCGTGTTGCCTGGTTTGTTGACTGGCTTGTTGCCTGGCTTGTTGCCTGGCTTGTTGACTGGCTTGTTGCCTGGTTTGTTGACTGCCTTGTTGACTGGCTTGTTGCCTGGCTTGTTGACTGCCTTGTTGCCTGGCTTGTTGACTGCCTTGTTGACTGGCTTGTTGACTGCCTTGTTGACTGGCTTGTTGCCTGGTTTGTTGACTGGCTTGTTGCCTGGCTTGTTGCCTGGTTTGTTGACTGGCTTGTTGCCTGGCTTGTTGCCTGGCTTGTTGACTGGCTTGTTGACTGGCTTGTTGCCTGGCTTGTTGACTGCCTTGTTGACTGCCTTGTTGACTGGCTTGTTGCCTGGCTTGTTGACTGCCTTGTTGACTGCCTTGTTGACTGGCTTGTTGCCTGCTGTGGCTGCAGGCCGGGTGATTGAACGTGTGCGACGGTCACAGTAATTCCTACGCTGACGGGGCTCGCCGTATCACACGTTGCCATATCATAAGTATGACTTATCAACCTTTTATATTCTTCTGAGGATTCTTCTTCCGTTTGGCGGCGGTGGAAACGGTGCACTGATGAAGAAGTGCGGTGTAAGCAGGGTTGGCCAATAAACGATGACATTCATGAGGCGTGTGACTGTCAAATGTCACTTTCCACTCTGGAGATGAAAACTGGTGGCAACGTTGTTGAAATGAATTCAGGAAATAAACATCAGCGCATCATGCTTTCCATGCTTTTTTCCCTATTATTTGAGACTCGACTGGCACTATTTTAAAGAAGCGCTATCTTCCCCTACAATGCTTTCATGTCATTAGAGAATCAGAGGCATTAAATGTTTATCTCCACTCAGATTCTAATGGTTGAAATATTTCAACTCGCCGTGTTATGAAAGTCATGATAACTATTGAGATGTTGCTCCTGTTGTCACTCACATCTGTAAATTGTTGAATCAGTTGTTGTTTCCGGGCATCCAGAGTTCTAAGATAGACCTAAATGTAAATAAAATGTATATTTCTGTGGCAGACCACTTGACGTTAACTCAAGCTCATATATAAGCAAGATTACCACAGCAGCAAATATATCATTTTACTGCGATCTGAAAATGTGCTGACAGTCCGTCATCTCATGCAGCTTAATCTATGCATTGATGAGTGATCATATTGACCAACATGCTGCTCTATAAACTACAAGATCTGAGCTGCAAGATGTATCGCCCCATAAAATACAATCAATACCAGTGTTTTTGTCAGAATTAGAATTTTGTTTAACTGGAACTTGATAACCTGCAGTAATGAAAGCTACTAAACGTTCCCTTCAGTCGTTTAAATTATATTCGGTGTTTAGCTCGGGCTTATTAAGATGCGCTCAGAGACGGTGGAAGATAATGAAGAAAGAGTTTGCGATGGTAAAGTCATTTTGAATCAGGAAGAGTGAATGAAGGAGCGAACACCAGGTTTGTAAGAAGGAGTGACGTGAGGTATGAGATGCTTCCAGGAGGAAGGAGTAACTGTTAGACGTAATGCAGTTTCCTCTGCTGGAGAAAATGTCACATGTGCAGAAGGCGTGAAAAACCAATTGTAGTCAATACGACACGGAAAGGGTCAATAGAAAAGACAAAACACTTGTTAATTTGTAATGTCTAACGTCACTTCTTCAAACGTAGTTGCAAGCCCACGTTCCATTAAACTGACAAATAAAATACAAAATCATGTGACGTCTCTGTATCACTGGGGTCTGTTTTTAATAGAAAAACAGACTAAAAAGCAATACTACCAGCAGTCCCATGCTATATAGCTTTATATGTTGTTATAATTATTATATCATATGATCTTACTTTAGCCAACAGTAATTAACATCTGTATGAAGGTTTAGTGCTTCGAAAGCGAACATGGCCCTGAGGTTTGCATGGATCATGTAATATGTGTGTAAAATCACACACACACACACACACAGTACAGAGTGCTGCCAAGCGAGATGTACTGCATGTGTTATGATGTGTTTATGGTCGCTTTTTCAACGGCTGATTTGTTGCTGGTATCCCATCAATATGGCAACACAGCCGTCTCCTACTGCGTAGTATGTGCTGTTCTTTTATTAAAACCATGCTATTATCTTCACCGCATCTATTATTTTTATCAGTTATTTTTTTATTATTATTATAATCATTGAGGCTAAGCCACGCCCCCTCCAGTGTGGTCAGTGGCAAGAGACGGTACTTTTTTGTTCCTCCCAGAAAATTAAATATGTTGAGCTTTTTAAAGCTGGTAGTGGAAGTCTCTTCCATCCAGCAGTCGTTCCCACGGTCGTCTGCCCGGCGACGCCGACGCCAGAGGCTCACTCCTGCATGGACGAGTTGTTAGTAATGTTTGTTCCTTACTGTCCAGCTTGTTTACCGCCGCTCCAAGGTCACAGATATCGCTTTGTTGCGTTGTAAAAACCCAATTACTCGTTAATCACTCCGCTTCAGTCGGCCGAGCAGATAAACTGCTTCCGTGGGATTTGACTCAAACTGACACTCTGTGTGGGAGGAATCGACCGTTAATTGACCATCCACTAAGCCCCGCCCCCAGGTGCTACTTCATCCAGCTGTCAGAGCCCTCACAGTCACAAACTGCACTCGCTGCATTGAAATGTTTTATCAAATTTCTTTCTTTTAATTTACAAAGCGAAGCAGACGGACGGGTTCACGATCCGAGGATGTGATTCAGAAAACCTGTTAAAAAGATGGAACAACAGTGTTCCTGTAAAGCCGGGTCTCCACCGGTACGATGTGTTTGTATTCAGTTTATCTACAACTAAAACCTCCAAACACCAACACCATCACCAACCCGTCAACCACGAGCCCTTGGCAGGAAATGAATTCACATCCCGCATATTAATACAGTTGTTAGTCCTGTTTCTTCCAAATCAACAACATTTGATCTCAAGCAGACCTGCTTACTCAATCAGTGACTTCTCTGAAATATAGACTTTATGTGTCGCCCATTTCTTTCTTTTATTCATTTATTTTAGTTATTTATATTTTATTGACTTTTTCCTGTGTTTTTACCTCATCTTAACTCTTGAACTCTATCGCTTCTCCTCTGCTGATGTGTATGTTGTATTTCTGTATAGACCCGTATATTCTGCTGTCCAAAGCACTTTGTAGGTGCTATATAATTAAAGTTATTGTTATTATAACAATATGTTACCTAGAAACGTAACATTTCCAAAATAAGGTATATCTCGTTAAGTATCACTATAACACAACCACACAAATACACGTACAAAGATATTTGTTGTTCAAAAATACAATGACAAACATGATTTTCTGGTGAAAGCACGCCTCCTCTCATCTCGTCCCTCTGATGGAAGCAGCTCGCTCGTCCGAACGTCACCAGCTGTTCCTATTTTTGTGGCCATTGTCAGACGAACGGCCGAAGCCTTCGTGCAGCTGCAGCTGTCTGTCAGATGAAGGTGAGGAATGTGAGGCTGGATGGAAGCGGCAGAGAGGTGGACATGGTGAACTACTTGGTAGACGCTCTGCTGTAAAGTAAAAGGAGTTACGCAGAGTCGTACTCCTCAAATCTGCTAATCTGTTATTTCATGTGAATGCCGGAAACATTCTCGTCGACATATCGTCGTCTAAATTCTTCCACATTTCTCAACGTGGAAACTTCAGACGTTTTCTCATTCACGCCTTTCATATATTGAGAACTATTTCAAATTAATTAACAAATTTTCAGACTCATGCTTCATCTTAGTAAAAAATAATTCTCACCGTTTGACATTTGACACCGTGTTAATGAGCTTTAAAATCTATTCAACAAAATGCTTTTTAACTTGCTCTTTCTTACAAGTTTCTTTTTTCAGGCACAATTTCAGGTCAGAATGTTGTGAAATGTGTGCTCTTTCATACGGTGTCACCGTGGAAGCAAAAACAGACTCACACGTTTGGCCTGAAAGTAAGAAGATCGCCAACGGACTGCAAAAAAAACAATAAATTAATAAACGCAAAATATGTGTCGGAATTTTACTTTCTGACACATTTTAACCGGCGATTCAACGCAGAGTTGGCTTTTCAGCATCCAGAATTCACACCGTCTTGAATCTGCATTTATATATATATATATATATATATATATATATATATATATATATAATATATATATATAAAATATATATACATTTATGTATGAAAAGTGTTGCTTTCACTTCCCCAACAATAAGACAACAGGAGAACGAGGGCGAGGGACAAAGGAAGGAGGCAGAGAACGGGGAATGTAATCCATCCAGGAATAATGCGATGACGATGATGATGACGATGGTCATTGTGTAGATCTTTATGAATGCAGGCGGAGCTGCTTTGTGGTCGACTGTGGCCCCGCTGGGAGGCTTATGTATAATATACATTTTAGACTTAAATAGTTCATAACATCACGCAGACTGGAATAGCTGAACGCTGTCATTCAAAACCATGCAATGTGAAGCAGCTGCCACCATGTTGTTTTCACCGGTGAGGAGCCACGGAAATTAAATTATTTTCATCTCGTGATGTGTATAGATTCATTTACATTTTTCTCTCTGTCACAAAGAAGAGGAAAAACATTCCCGACTGAAGCACCGGAAGCAACCTTATGTTGATGATGCCACTGTGTGTGTGTGTGTGTGTGTGTGTGTGTGTGTGTGTGTGTGTGTGTGTGTGTGTGTGTGTGTGTGTGTGTGTGTGTGTGTGTGTGTGTGTGTGTGTGTGTGTGTGTGTGTGTGTGTGTGTGTGTGCGCACAGCTCGACAGTGAAATAAGTCTTCCCATTTTAAACCAAATAGATAATCAATAGATGGTCATTGATATTATGGAGGGCCGCTGCCTACAAATGAACACTGATGTACTCCAACATTAATTCATTAGTATTAATAGTAGTACTAGAGTTGGAAAGGTATAATATAGTTACATTTCCACATTAAAGTCAAGCTTTTTAACCCTTTCCCATCTCATCCCCGGGGAATATATTGCCAAAGATTTTACAAAAACATAGATTTCCTTCTCCAATACAGTATTTCTTTCCTTCCTAGAAAACGGACTACGATGCGTGCTTATATCAGCTGGTAGAAACCGATGACATCACGACATCCATCCGTCAACCAGTCTGCAACTTTAAGTTATGTCCTGAGGAAGGAAGTTGGCGAGGCGCCCCTTTGTTTCCTATCGTCAGATTGCTGGTTGCTGCACGTTGTGTCACCGAAGCTTTCTCCCTGTAAAGCTACGATAGCAAGTTGACGTTACGTTAGCTAACGGAACTTGCATTTCATTTGAACGTGAATACACGTGAATAAACACGATGTAAATGAAAATGTTAATTCATTACCACATCTGTGTTGCCGATTTCCAACGGCAACGGTGGTTGTTTAACATTGAAATCAACAACTCCCGTAATCCCACGCCACTTCACAACGTCATCAACATTTCTTTTTCTTTTTTTTTTCTGATTGAGCGAAAAACCCCAGAAGAGTTTACATAATGGCCAAATGGTAGAATTACAACTTCCAGGTCTGCTAACTGATGCCATTGATCCCCGAAATGACTTTTGCTAATAGACGTACATCGGTAAAGAGAACAATTAACTCAGTGGATCATTTTCTTTGGAGGTCCCCAAACATTTGAATAGCACTTATTTAAGTGCTAAAAGTTGTAAAATACCAGACTTCCTTTCTAGGCGAGGCTTTTCTAGATTTGCCCACTGGCTAGAGTTACTAAAGCATGTGTGGCTTCTTTTACATGCAGTCTGCACACATGGCTGTGTGTTATTCATCAAAAAGGCACACTAGTGTGGAAGAGCAGTTTATCATGTGAAGTCCTGCTGACATGTGATCAGTGAAATGTGGCTTTTCCCCTTCATGCATATGCATTCATGGGAGGGTCATGATGATGATGATGCATGATGGCTGCAAAATGAACAATTTGGAATGGCCGGTCTATTCATTTTTATAAAATTAACATGTTAACATGTGATGCTGGCCTGCAAATAAGAATAGTTGTTCTTGTTAGCGTAGCATAAGGTTCTCTTCATTGAGTCTGCCACTTAACTACGGTAGCCCTGAATGGACAAATCAAATACCGGCTTGAGAGAGCCAATTTTTATGTTTTTACATCACCTGAATGCCACCGTAGTTCTCCGACACGCTTGTAAAAGGGAGGGGCGAGGGCAGGGGTATTCATTTGGTTGCAATCTGCAGCCTCACCACCAGACGCCACTGAATATTGCAATCTTTAAGATTTGAGGCAAAAGTATCACGCTTTTTTACTCCACTGCATTTCTCTGACAGTTATAGTTATGAGTTAGTTTTTAGATTGTTCATATACCCTATCTGTCCAGTGAAAAACACTTCCCAACTCGGATTTTTACTGATTAATGGAAGGATGAATAGATGAACTAAAAAGCCTCTTGGATCAGCTGGAAAATGTATCTTCAAAAAACTGAAACAGCTTTTTATTCTGAGCTCAAGAAAAGTCTACTTTTTATTTGATACTCACAGGACAGTCAGCGACGCTACACATATGATGACTTTGGGGAATATGATGCATTGCTATAGATTAAATTATCCAACAGTATATAAAACAGTATATTACAACCAGCTTTGTATCGTTAGAACGTGGTTATAAGTACTACTCAACCTCTACAGCTCACATTACCTGTGGTGTACCACAAGGTTCAATTTTAGGTCCATTTGTATTTTCTATATTTACAGTATATTCCCACTTGGTCAAATCATCCAAAGTCACAATGTCTATTGCATGATGCTATGCAGATGACACACACACACACACACACACACACGCGCACACACACACACACACACACACACACACACACACACACACACACACACACACACACACACACACACACACACGTAACTTCCCCTGAGACCTCATGACCCAAGAAGAAAATTGGCTTTTATGTGATCTTGTCTACTGCTGTTTATTTTAGTTACTTTCCTCTTATTGCATTTTCTTTCCTTTTTTTTTTGTTATTGCAGTGATTTGTTGTTTTTATCTATTTGTCTACGGTACAGTTTTATCTGTGTTTAGATATTTATTTTCTTCGTTTTGCCTTTCTGTCTGGCTTCCTGTTCCTGCTGTTGTCATGTATCTCACTTTTGCTTTGCTTTGTTAGTAGTCAAGTAGTGTACTACTATAGAATACTTCCTCCACCTGCATGTACAAAGTAGTTTGAGACTATATTGTGTGTGTGTGTGTGTGTGTGTGTGTGTGTGTGTGTGTGTGTGTGTGTGTGTGTGTGTGTGTGTGTGTGTGTGTGTGTGTGTGTGTGTGTGTGTGTGTGTGTGTAATATTTGCATGTGTTTCATTTCCAGTAGACAACAAACAAGTACTTTTCTCCTGATATCACAATCAAAACACATGACAAGCTTGTTCTGCTGCAGTCAACTCATGATTTATTCTTCTGCTCGAGGCGTGTTAGTCCAGCAACTGGCAACAATGGGCTGTGTCCTTGTCAACTTAGAGCACTGCGAAAGGCAACGCCTATTTGTCAACACAATACAAATTGGATCTGTGTGTGTGTGTGTGTGTGTGTGTGAGAATCTGTCTCCGCATGAAAGCACAAAAAGCAACCTTTCACTTTAAAGCAATGCAAAATGAATTCAGCAAGTTGCTCGACTCTCCTTCAACATTTGTGAGTATCCAACTATGTATTATCTAGAGTATGGATTTTCACAGTATTGATGTTAAAGCTATAAAAATGTGATTAACAGGATTATGTGAATGCTGATTGGCTGCCCTCGCCCCTGTTTTATTTTTTTTATTTTCTATTTCCCTCTCATTTATTCCACTTGCTCTCATTCAGCTCACACGTATGCATGAATGGATGCAATAGTACTCAGTTTCATTATGCAGCATATGAACTGCTTCTATTTTAAGGTGACACATTGATTGAATTCCTGTGTGTGGAGCCACAGAATGAAGGCTGATGTGAATTCTTTTTGTTTTCTTTATGAATAATCCCATCGATCCTCCAGTGTGTTTGTGAGACTGCAGTCAAAGGGAGGAAGAGCACACATACACAGCAGTGTGCCGTCGCTGGTGGCAGGAGGAAAAAATGTGCTCGCTAGCAAAGATTAACCGTGACATTTTGCTTTCATTTGCACTTCAAAGCCGAAGCCCAGCCTGCAGAACACTCCACAGCCACATATCCACTTTGTATCATGTCATTTTCCCTTTGCCTCCTCGCTGGTATCTCCCCGTCTCGGCTTTCAGTGCCGCTGCTGTGTCTGTCTCACTTCTGTAAGTGTGTACTGTACGTTCAGTGTTTATATTGGTATCCACGCGCCTCGTAGTGAGCGGGAACTAGTTTCCCTTTTAAACAGGCGATTTGGAATATAAGATGTTAAATCTGAGAACAGAGCTGAGACTGACAGAAGTGTGTGTGTGTGTGTGTGTGTGTGTGTGTGTGTGTGTGTGTGTGTGTGTGTGTGTGTGTGTGTGTGTGTGTGTGTGTGTGTGTGTGTGTGTGTGTGTGTGTGTGTGTGCGTGTGTGTGTGTGTGTGAGAGACAGAGAGGGGGGGTGAGGCTGGGGGGATGCAGTGTGGAGAATGAGAGGGAGAGAGTGGGAGCTGCAGGCTGAGAGAGAGACCAGCAGCACGTCTGCCTCTATCTGCTGCCTCTTGGATCTCCCGTTGCACAGCTGTCCTGGCTGCGAGTGAAGGAGTGAGTGAGGGAGGGAGTGGGTGAGGGAGGGAGTGAGGGAGTGAGGGAGTGAGGAAGTGAGGGAGGGAGTGCCTGAGTGCACACACCAGAGTGTCCCGGTGGCTGTGCACCCATCTGTGTTCAGCCCTTCCTGGTGTTATGGTTGCTGCCACACACGTGTGAGGATTTGCCCACTTTTGCTCTGGATTTGAACCGACACACATGATCCCCAGCCGTCCCTGGCATACCCTCTCATTAAGGTAGGTGGAAAAGGGTTTTTTATTTATCTGTTCTCACAGCAATGAGCGTGCTTTTCATTTTGAAAAACAAGCTTGAAACTGTGCCGGTTCCACTGTTTATTGTGACTGTTTTGACCTGGTGTGTGTGTGTGTGTGTGTGTGTGTGTACAATCATCCAAATGTCGATATTGAGTGATGACCCCTGTGATTCCCCCCCTCCATACTGCATATCATTACTCCTTCTGCCTGGTCTCACAGCAGTAGAAGGCTGTTTGCTTGTGATGAGCTGTTATCAGCGGTGAGCTTCCACCTCTATTGGCCACACGTGTGCTGAAGGTTAACCGTTGTACTGTACGTCTGAGTGAAAGTGAATTTCAGTCATGTGGGTTGCATTTAGCCATGGCATCCCTCTGGTGTGGATGTACAACTACGTGTGTGTGTGTGTGTGTGTGTGTGTGTGTGTGTGTGTGTGTGTGTGTGTGTGTGTGTGTGTGTGTGTTAATGCTTCGTATAGATGGAGGAGCAAGTTGTCCACTGTAAGTCGGCTTTTAAACTGTAGAAACTTTTCTTAAATCTGAGTTAGCAGCAACACAGTGGTTCCCCGTCCTCTTTGGGATCTCGCCCTTCACCAAGAGGACCTTTTAATTGAGACTCTCGTTGAAGACGAGTAGTGGTGATTAGATGTTTCTTCAGCTTTCCTACTTGCATGTTTCCCTTTCCAATCTGAAGTATCTGAAGCCCTCTCTCTCTCTCTCTCTCTCTCTCTCTCTCTCTCTCTCTCTCTCTCTCTCTCTCTCTCTCTCTCTCTCTCTCTCTCTTCACCATGCGTGTCTCCTGGCCAGATACTACTTATTATGAACTTACATTGCATGCGTAACCATGGACACTTCACGTACAGCTAAGAGCTACCTAATGGGCAGTCACATGCCATTAAAAATGGTATCGTAAGACAGTGTAGCAGCTTTTTGGTGATTCCATTCGTTCTCAGGGTAATTATTTAAGTTTGGATGTGCACTCTAATTGATTAGCTAACTCACTTGTGCCACCCACTCTGAACTGATGTTAATTTGATGCATCTAATTGATCCTGCTTCGTTTTCATGCTGCACAGTTAAACACAAAAGCCTGTTTCTTCATGCAGCGCAACACAAATTCAAATGTGCCTTCAAGGACTTTTGTTCTCTCCTTTAATTGGAGCAGGACTGAGACTTTAAACACTTAGTGTTCGGGCTTCAATGAAAACAAAAAATCTCACAGTGCCAAATCAAACCACCTGTGTGATTGCAATTTTACCAGTTTCAGGGTGAGTGACGTGCCTGGCATTGATGCAAGGCAGGGTGATTGTTTGGAGATGTACAGTGAGATCGGGGACCAGGAGTCCAGAACTTATATTAACTCATATTCTACACTGTAACTGCAAGCCATCATGATTATAATAATAATAATAATGAAGCACTAAGCCTTGTGGAGCTCCGCTGCCAGCGCTGCCCGAAGGAATCTGAAAAAAAACCTCCAATCTTGAACAACTGAGTCACGTGACCTCCAGAACCACGAAGGAACCCTGTTGTATGGTGTGAGATGTGTGACGTTCCCCTTGATTACAGTGTTGTGTAAGTATGCGTGTGTGTGCAGGTGTACGAATGCTGCCTGTTTCCACTTTATGTGTCACTTGTCGCCTGGATGTGGGGGTGATATAACCCAGTCAGCCCTACGCTGCGACCGCACCGAGGTCTTATTGGAAGCAGCCGTTTCCACGGCAGCGTGGGAGGCGAGGCGCTTCGTGCTGGTGTAACCAGGGAATCCACAATTATCAGGTTTATGGCCAGATGAAGGAGAACGCTTGTGTCGCTTGGGGAAGATGATGTTTTGGAAGAACACTGACCACTGACCACTGTGTGTGTGTGTGTGTGTGTGTGTGTGTGTGTGTGTGTGTGTGTGTGTGTGTGTGTGTGTGTCTTGCTGTGTGCTGATTACATCATGTGTGTGTCATGCTGTTCCAGATAATGCGCCGTTTCCGTCCTTTGCTCCCAGCTAATGTTTGTTGTCATGTGTACTTACAAGGGGGGGGGGGGGGGGGGTCAAATGTTATTGTATTGTAGAAAGAAATTCAATTAAAGTACATATGGAGTTGTGAAATATGCTAATATTCCAGGAAAGTTCCAGGTGCATCATGGATCATGGTTAAGGAGTGCATTCATGACACACACAGCCTCGCTCTGAGAAAAACGCCTCCTTATCCCACTTTGTTCTCAGACATCAGTGGAAGAGGTCGCTGACGGCGTGTAGGAGTGCATAATGAAGGAAGGCTCATTATCGTGTCAGTGTGGGCAGATGCAACACATGCAAAACTTCACCACACTTCAACACCACGCAGAGACCGCCGTCTGTCCGTCTGGTGGACCGGACCGTGAGAGAGGTGGCCGGGTTCTGGTTCATTCACTTTCATTGACACGGTGTCCGTGTCAATGAAAGTGCAACTGGTTCTCTAAACGATATTCAGAGCGTTAATTCAGCAGCAAACAACTGGGACCGCCTGAGCAGAGAGCTTGTGTGTTGTAATCCAAGTTTTGGACTCTTATTTATTGAGACGTCCGCTGTTAGTGAGTGTATTTGTATTAATACATGTTTTTGTCATTTTGATGTAGTCGGAATGATGCAACATTCCCTCATTACACTTTGTTCGTCCTGTGTTTGTTGACCACAGCGTCGCATGGATGCATTTCATTCATTCATTGTGTTAGTATCGGTCGACAACACCGTTCTCGAGTTCCAAACCAACCGAGTGAACGTTCTTCACCGTTGTTCTGCCATTGTTTCCTGGTGGGTCAAGTTTTTGTTCTCGCAGAACAAAAAATGTGGGACAGTTTCTGGATCCACATGCTGGAACTTTACCTGCAACGCTCCAGATTGTGTGTCAGAGGTTAAACAGCTGTGGGCAGCTCAGCTGCAGAGAAAGTGAAAAGAAGCATTTGAAGAGAGAACTATTGCTGTTCTCAGGTGAGAGAATGTGAAATGAATGCAGAAACAACAAGCGTGGGTTGTTTGGAGGGCCGCGGTGCTGGAGCTCTCCCAGTGGAAAGCTTGGATCCAGAGCCTGCCGTGTAAAATAAAAATGAGAAGCGATCGCTGGTTCAGAATTGGACACATTTTTTATTTTGGGTTGTAATTAATAAAACCACTTCATGACAACCAATTTTCATTGGAACAAATGTTCAAGCCTTCATCTTTTTATGAAGTATGCAGTACAGTTAAGTATACAGTTAAGTATGCAGTTAAGTATGCAGTTAAGTATACAGTACAGTTAAGTATGCAGTTAAGTATACAGTTAAGTATGTAGTTAAGTATGCAGTACAGTTAAGTATACAGTTAACGGGAGGTTTAGCTCAGGAGGTAGAGCGGGTTGGCTGGCAACCGCAAGATTGCCGGTTCGATCCCCGGCTCCTCCTAGCTGAGTGCCTGGTGTCCCTGAGCAAGACACCTCTACCCAATCTCTCCTGACGAGCTGGCTGTCGCTCTGTGTGGTTGACTCCGCCGTCGGTGTGTGAATGTGTGAGTGAATGGGTGAATGTCAGTCATTACTGTAAAGCGCTTTGGACAAAAGCGCTATATAAATGAGGCCATTTAGTTAAGTATACAGTTAAGTATACAGTACAGTTAAGTATACAGTTAAGTATGCAGTTAAGTATACAGTTAAGTATGTAGTTACGTATACAGTTAAGTATGCAGTTAAGTATACAGTACAGTTAAGTATACACTTAAGTATACAGTTAAGTATGCAGTTAAGTATACAGTTAAGTATGTAGTTACGTATACAGTTAAGTATGCAGTTAAGTATACAGTACAGTTAAGTATACAGTTAAGTATGTAGTTATATATACAGTTAAGTATGCAGTTAAGTATACATTTAAGTATGTAGTTATATATACAGTTAAGTATGTAGTAATATATACAGTTAAGTATACAGTTAAGTATGTAGTTACGTATACAGTTAAGTATGCAGTTAAGTATACAGTACAGTTAAGTATACAGTTAAGTATGCAGTTAAGTATACAGTTAAGTATGTAGTTACGTATACAGTTAAGTATACAGTTAAGTATGTAGTTATATATACAGTTAAGTATACAGTTAAGTATGCAGTTAAGTATACATTTAAGTATGTAGTTATATATACAGTTAAGTATGTAGTAATATATACAGTTAAGTATACAGTTAAGTATGTAGTTACGTATACAGTTAAGTATGCAGTTAAGTATACAGTACAGTTAAGTATGTAGTTATATATACAGTTAAGTATACAGTTAAGTATGTAGTTACGTATACAGTTAAGTATACAGTACAGTTAAGTATGTAGTTATATATACAGTTAAGTATACAGTTAAGTATGTAGTTAAGTATACAGTACAGTTAAGTATACAGTTAAGTATGTAGTTACGTATACAGTTAAGTATGCAGTTAAGTATACAGTACAGTTAAGTATACAGTTATATATACAGTTAACTATACAGTTAAGTATACAGTTAAGTATACAGTTAAGTATACAGTTACGTATACAGTTAAGTATACAGTTAAGTATGCAAGTATGTTAAGTATGTTTTGGAGACGCTGTTGAAATGCACTGCGTTGCACTGACAGTTGTTTTTCCTGCTTTTCCATCGGCCTGCATTAAATGTGGTGTTGGGATTGTGGGATTGGCACCTTGAGGAACGTGTTTGTGCAGCCACTGATGGGTTTGCCTTCCTGCATATGATGAGCCTTTCATTGCTGAACCAGGACTCAGTTGTTGCATGAAGTTTCAACAGGTTCCATAAAGCTTATAATCTCTGCTAGGAGGATCACGCTGTTGGTCTGTGTGTGTGTGTGTGTGTGTGTGTGTGTGTGTGTCTGTCTGTCTGTCTGTCTGTCCACGGCTAATCTCGTATTATGATGCAGCAAACTGGTTACTATTTGTTGACAGTTATGGCTGCATGCTCAAGGACCTCTCATGGTTGCAGTGACTCACACGTCCTCAAAACATGTTTCTCTATGTGTTTTACGCTGCCGGGGGCCTGTGTCTTAACAGGCCCCCGGCTGGTAGGCGCCCCCTAGTGGTAACACAGCATGTTGACCCACGGCTGCTACTCTGCACTCTGAGACACAGTGGAGGGGAAACACAACTCTCTTTTATTGTTTTGGACAGTTTCATGAGTTTAATTTGTTTTTTGGCAATATATATAAAAAAATTCTTATATGATGACTTCAAGCCGATCGCACGCAAACATAAAGTGTGTTTTATGACGTCTCACGGCCAATCAGTGTCTCGACCACCTCTGGGTTTAAAGAGAGATTTACCTGACTCCTTGTCGGTTGGTGCATTATTCTCTTGAAAAAGCTCCGAGTCACATGTGTGACTCCCCTCCCACTGTCTTGGAGGCTTTCCCGGCCAACGCCGCAGGCAATTGGCTGACGTCAGCTGATGTAGTTCACCTGACCCTTTCAGGCTATGAAACCTGGTCCATGTGTTCACTTACATCCAACCTGCATCACTTCGATCTGAAGAAACCCTTCCATGCCACACATCCATCCGTGCATTCATGCGTTATATGACTGTTATTCCAAAATAGACGTTGGATAAATGAGCTGAATTGTGTGGTGGTGATTAGGTTTTGGTGATCAAAGGTTTGGGCAGTGATGGGTTAAAAGAGAAAATGGTGTTTCATTGTGCAGGTGGAAGGAGTCATGAGAACATGGTGTTTCTGAACAGCTGGATGCAGCAACGATCCCGTTCATGTACCACCTTCTGCTCTCACGGAGGGTGATCGGTCCTCTAAACATCTGGCTCATTTCATCTCAAACACACACTTCAGCGTTTGACGTTGTGAGAGTCAGAGCACAAACCAAAAACTTTCCCCGACAAAGATGTTCTTTCAGTTGGTTGTTGATTTCGGAACTTGTAATACGCTCAAGAAGTTTACCAATTTAATAGACAATAAGTCCTCTCACATTTAAACAGAGCAGTCATTGACTTCAGCTCCATCATCAACTTGTATCTGAGAGATACGGCTGGGTGGTCACAGGACATGCCTCGGGAATAATGACCATAAAAACAACACAGTACATAAAAAAAACATACTATACTGTGACTTTTTTTCAACTTACAATACGATGACTTGTTTTCTGGACTTTTCGCGACTATAGGCGACTCAAACAAAAAGCCAACGAGGACATTGAACAGAGTCCGGGAGCCTGGACCACTCCCGTGGTCCCGGTTGTGAAGAGAAGTGGATCAGTGCATCTCTGTGGAGATTTTAAGGTGACCATAAATCCGGACCTGACGTTGGATCAGTACCCGCTTCCTGTCATTGAGGAGCTGTTTGGGAGGTTGGCTGACGGGAAGAAATTCAACAAATCTCAACCAGGCCATTTGGACTTGCAGATGCATGTTGAGGTCCTTCTTAGGTCTCAAGTTCATTCTGCATCTGGCAACTCAAATCTCTGCATCTGACCGATTGAGAAGACAAACCCTGTGAGCCCACTGTAGACCCCCTCATAGGAGCAGAAACAATGCATCATTATTATAAGAAGTAACAAAATAAACTTGGACAATCAGTAATCAGAAGTATTGTAAGGGATTACAATTCCCCAAACCATAAATCTATTGCAGTTATTAATTGCATTAATCCATAATGCGGCGGTACTATGTTACCAGAATGCAGTTTCTACTTTGTGCCAGATAAGTTACCATCAGTTGAACGTGAGCACTTTGCTTTGCATCCAGTTGAACCTTTTTGAGCTTTCAGGCAAATATTCTAAGACGTTTTTTTTTTACATACATTATGATATTTCATCATGTTTTAAATGTATTATACATACAACATTTCTATGACACGTTTCATGGCATTCTATGCTTTTGCTATGCCATCATTGTGACACCAGTGATAGCACTATCAGCTTCAATCTTTTATAAAACGACAGCAAAACACTCTGTATGGTAATTGTGAAAGAAAAATCTAGGAAACTCAAATATATAAGGTGGCAGAGGTCACATGGCCAGTTGGAGATGCAGTTAGACTTAAATAATGGGACCACTGAAAGTGTGAACGTGAAACCACATCAACATTTAAATCTCCAATAGATCTGTGACTGCAGATCCTTCCATTACCTTCCCAACCTTCCACCAATCAATCAATCAATCAGTGCTCAGTGATTTACACTTACACGTGCTGCTAGTGTGCCATCGATGAAGCTATACTTGTCTAAGGTTGCCCAGCCTAGATTGATTTTTGGTCAAAATATGGTCAAAGGAATTCCTTCAACTTTGGATCAAACGTCAATTTTTACTTGAACTGATTCAGATGTTTGTGGTTGAAGTTCAATGTGAGCAAGTTGTTAAATGGAGTCTGAAGGATTCAGCATGATGGCGTCTTTCAGCAGACACAGGATGTGACTTTGTTCTGCTGAACGTTGTGGTGTGAAAGCCATGAATTACATCATTAGTCTCAGGGTCATTCAAACCCGGCTCGTCTAAACTGAGTCGGTTCTGGTTTTTACTCAGAACTAAACGTGCACAAATCAAGCGAGGGGCAAAATATATATATTTATAAAAGAATCAACAAGAGACTGAAAAATGTGACGTCATTTAGAGTCTCCTCACTGAACAGCCGGTTTAAAAATAAAAGTGTGATTTCAACAGCTGAGCAGCTGCTTTCTCCATCACTGTGAGTGTGTGTGTGTGTGTGTGTGTGTGTGTGTGTGTGTGTGTGTGTGTGTGTGTGTGTGTGTGTGTGTGTGTGTGTGTGTGTGTGTGTGTGTGTGTGTTTGGACTACATGAATCTGTACACTGCCTGGTTTTGTGTGTAGTAATGTGAGCAATGCAGTGTTGTCATCCTACCAAATGTCGTGCCTATATTTAGTCGATGCACTAAACTATTTAAACAGTCATGCTCTGATATCCACGCCGGCCATTTTTCTTCTTCTTTCTTCTTCGAGATATTTCACAATGAAAATAACATTTTAACAGCTTGCACTAAAACCATGTAAGCGCTCTGAGCCCGTACTGTACTCAATGTGGAGAGCATTGTGTGATATGTTAGAGAATGGGAAGCTGAACAATTGTTTAACGACGTTACACACAGATTGGGTCATTTGCCTCAAAGCCGAGTCTTTGACTCTGACTGGGACATCTGCCATTTACAGGACCCTGAAGACAAATATGCTTTGGCTGTGGTACAGTGTGTGTGTGTGTATGTGTGTGTGTGAGATTATCTGCGAGCTCGGTCATTCCCCCAGGGTGGATATATCGTGAATGACAAGCGACCAAATGTCAGCTATCCTTATCCTCATGTACTGCCATGCATTATGCATGAGGCCGTCTCTGGCAGCTTAAGCTGTAAGAACAACACGAAGGCGCTCTTACGCTCAGAAGCATCGCAGACATGAACACGCTGAACTGGCGAGGCCACCCACGCTGCTACCGTACGTCTCCCATCCTTTTTTTCATGGCAGCTCCATGAACTCATGTTCAGCTTTAACCGACTGTCCTGAGATATTATTATTGTAAAAGGTGCTCATGTCGCCGTAAATGTGATTCGGTTTCTAAACTTAAAAAAAAAGTATCTAAGCCCTCGACAGGTGTGACATTTCGGTCACATGACCCCCTCGTGGCCCCTGTTGGATCCAAATATCAAACCGCCCAGCCAGCAGTGATGTAACTGAAATGGCACGTGACAAAACACTGTTGAACTTGGCGCCGATTGTCACCGTTTATCACGTCTTTAACCGCCGGAGCATATTTTAAGGATGTTGCTCTTTCTTTCATCTGTCATGAGGTGAAGATCAGAGGGAGCTTACCTCCTGATTTACAGTGGATTTCTCTGTGAACAGCAAGACACACATCAGCTGGTTTACTACAGCAGTATGAACCCAAAATAAACAATTTAGTTGTGATTTAATTGCAGAAAACAGATAAAAAGAGTGCTGAAATAACTACATGACGGTTATTTGTAAAAAGTCTGAAGTCATGGTTTGTTAGCTCTGTCTGCGCGACGACAAGCAAACAACTTTTAAAATGCTTGTTTTCTGAATGGCGTTCGGATGGATTGGAGGTAGAGTACACTCACACAGTGGCTGCTCCATCGACGTTAAAATAACGTCACCTGGACATAAATACGACCTTCTTGTTTGTACCATAGTCAGTCTCTGGTTTCTCCACACAGTCTGGTCTCTTGGTGCTTTCCATTTACCTCGGAAGTCGGAAGCCAGAGCTGGGAATGACGTCACACCCGAGTTATCAGCGTTTCAGTTACAAAAACGGAAGAGGAAACAAGATGGCTACATCTACAAAAGTTATTCTCGCGCTTGCCTTGTCCGAATATAAACACCTTCTGGACAAATATGCGGTCCTTCTGCAACCTGCAAACACGGTGGATGAAGAGAAAACACAAAGTCTTTCTAAGTATTTCATTGTTTACAAAAAGTATCGATCGCCCTTTGATCGGTCATCAGTAATGTTATTGTTTACAAACGGGGCAGCCATCTTTAAATGTCAAGTCGGGCTTGTGTGGATCGTCCGACTTTCCGAGTCGGAAATCCGACCTCGGGGCTCGTTCCAGTTGAAATTTCCGACTCGGAGGTCGAATATCCCGATTTCCGAGTATAACTGGAACGCACCATCTGTTCCAATGTGAGATTCTATCGTAGAGCTCCGAACTTTCACGGATTTCACATATTCACCTCATTGCCCTCTTTTTCTACTCATTCGTTTCCTCGTTTGTTTTCTGTGTGCTTGCTGCAATCCCGTGCACCTGCTTCCCCATCAGCATCACACCAGATGCTTTGCCATCTTCAAAAGCACCGTAACTGCAACGCAAATCAATTTGTACGGCGAGAAATCAGTTTGCCTCCGTTTCAACAAAGTTGCATCTTGTCCACATTCTCCTCCACGATCCTCCCTCAATGCATTCAAACGTTACAGGAGATGAGCTTCAGTGCAAACACCTGGCGAGATCAAATATACATAATCGAGAATACCTTCACACATTCATACATATTTAAGTGAATACCTCGTATACTTCCCCCCGTGTATAATGCACTCCAGCTACTTCCATTCACGTGGATATGACTCACCTAGCATCTCTGGGTTTTGGTTCGAAGTCGGCAGAACAAGCCACATGCCTCGCTGTCTCTTCTGCTCATCTCTGACATGACTTTCTTTGTCTGTTGCAAAGATTACATCACCGCCTGCCTCCCTCTGAGTCTCCCTCCGGCCCTCTCATGTCTGACACAGATCTCCAGCAGTCCTCTCAACACCGACGTTCCAGTCTGAGCATCACAATCTAACGGCAGGACATTTAAAGGTTGAGTGGGTCATTCTAGTCACAAACACTTTCTGTTGGATTACTTGAGATCCTCGTAACAAACCGATGGCAATGAATTCATTAAATACTCTGATATAATTAAAACAAATCTGTGGCTGTGGCAGGACTGTAAAAACCCTCGACCAATCAAAACTGTCGGACCAGAGAAAATAATTGGACGTCCTGCCTGTCTGTCGATGCTTCCTGATTGAACTCTGCCGATCTCGAGCACTCGTTTAGGGGGAGGAGCTTTAATCAGAGGTCTGAGCGAAGGGGGCGGGACTTTCTCAGTTTGGCGATGCGTTCAAAGTCAAAGTCTCTGTGGTTTTTCCAAATGACCTAGTCTGCCTTTAAAAGGTGCGGCTCATCGGGAAATTAAATGTAAAAGAACGAGAAGGAAACTTCAGAGACAGAAGACTAAAAGGCTGCTGCTTCATGAGATTACAGCGGTTACGAGCCTGGAGTTATGTCATCCATCATCAACCACGTTTTATGGTGTGAAATCGACAGGTCAGTTATGAGGGAAGCAAAAATGAATTATAATGCTCAGGAAAAATGCATGAATATCATTAGTGTGAGAGCTTATAGGAACCCATAAATGTCAGAAATGTATTAAAAAAAACCTGCAGAGAGCAAAGTCTGTCACTGTTCTTTGTTCCCAGATCCTGATTTCAAAAAGTGAAAGGAAAAGGAGCGTAAATGAGTTGCAAGGCTATTCCAAAAATTCAAAGCTGAAACCATCAGCTGGCCCGGGCCTCTTTCATTTCCGTTCCTAAACATCACATTCATGGAAAATAAACTCTCCGTGGATGGAAATGTACTTTAATAATCTATTTAATCACCATGACTGCCATGGGCATTATGTATAAACATTGATGGTTCCCAGAGGATGAACCCTTCTGACGTTGGTGCTTTTATAATTTCAGCTTTATGGCTAATTACTGAAAACCAACAACATTTCCATAACCAGAGTTTGCTATTGTTGCCATGCTAATACGCTAAGCTTAGATGGTGACCATTGTACATCCCTAACATTAGCATGTTAGCATTTAGCTCAAAGAAGCACTCTGCCTGAAAGCCACGAGCATGGCTTTAGATCATTTTCCATTTTGTTCTTACTGTGTGTCGTTGCTGCTGCTGTCTACAAATAAGTGTATACATAAAGGATAAACAGAGCATTTTACAGAAGACATCAAATCTATGATAATAATCAGAATTAAAATCGGTGTTTTAATGGAAAATAACATTGTGAAGGTGGCGTTGACAGTTGCGAGGGCAGATGTAGGAAGCGAGGAATGAAGGACTCGAGAGTACAATGAGGGGAGTAGAGGTCAGGGACCCCTTCACTTAATCGCCTGGTCAATGAAGCGTCACAATATCACTGGCTGACAAAAAGCACAGATTGAAGCCTGAAAACAGTTCCGGTGAGCAAACGTATTTGCGTAAGCGGTGCAGTCTTTACAGGGTGTAGTCATTTAAAGTGGAGGACTGAATGGAATAATGGGGCTGCTTACTATGAATGGGATGTGGAGGAGGATGACTAAGAGACGGACAATGAAACGTATGTCAGATACAAATACTCCAGCTTTGACAAAATATGTGCAGTCTTTACCATGTGATCATTATGATTATGAAATATTGGGTTAAACATTTTTTCTGAAACGTTTAACGTTTGAATTTAGGAGACGGAGGTAAATAGACACAGTAGTAAAATAAACACCTAAATCTGTGTAGTCTGAAAGAAGACATGCGATCGATTAAAAAATATTTATCAAATTGCCGAGTGCATGACTGAAACTCAATCTCACCTTCCATCCAGTAAGAGAGTTGTTTTATTTCTGAGGTTGGAGAGTAAATAGTTCCTCCTGTAATGAACTAGAAACACTTGAATGCAGGTGTTGCTCTCGTGATGTTAAACAAAACACTTCATCAAACACCGGAGAGCACGCACATGAAATCGGCCGGCCGCCGTGGGCTGCCGGAGACGAGAAGAGGCTGAGTTTCCATTCAGATTGTTTTCTTAATGAGATTATTTCTCCGAGGCTGCACCCCGACTCTGTTAAGTACGTCTAGCTTCACGGGTAGGAGGGAAGATGGCACGTCTCATTTGGCTCAACAGATAAAAACGAAATATAATTACTAATTCAAACCCGAAGCTGCGCGCGTGTATAACGGCTTGTCTGCAGTCAGCCAGCCTTTGTAATTATTCCATTTTAGCAGCATAATGAATCTTCCTGTGGACACTTCAGACATCGATACAAGGTGCATGAACGATGCATTCTACCTTTGCAGCACGGGGAAGAATTAAGCCTTTTAATCCTCATCTGGACAGAAAAAAACCACAATCACAAACATGAAAGGTTTGTTTCCAGTTGTCCGACCTTCACTCTGGTTGTATGTAGATGTAAATTAAGATTGGAAATCTCTCTCACGGAGGCTTTTTAGCATGCATGTGTTTTTCTGCTGGCATCCATCACGGTGGCTCAGCCAGCAGGCGTTGCAAATGAGGTGGAACCCCCTTGAGCAAATGAAAAAAAAACCCAATCAGGAACACAATGTAATCCGACTGTACGTCTTTCAATCCTCTCGCTGTGCACGTCTGATTAACCGATATTAGATTTAGACTCTTCAGAGTAAACTTTCCCAGGAGAACCAATCAAACTCACACCGGCCAAACAAAGAACACTGAATATACGTTATAATATATAATATATGTAATATATATGTTCACTGACGACATGTTTTCAATGTGTTTCAGCCACATGAGTGCTTATGTTGGACTAAACATCCTTGATAAACCTACAGCATAGAAACTGAATCCAGCTAGATTAAAGGGCAGAGACAACTTACTGCAGTAAGAAAAGTCTGGTCAGTTCAGCAGTTCACAGCTAAAAGAGGAACAAAAGCT
>NC_139922.1:26654401-26671901 GCF_963514095.1 Eutrigla gurnardus | reverse complement strand
AGCTGAGGGACACTAACCAAGAGTCGGACTTTACGATGCAACCTTCCACGATGTGGTATATGTGTATATATATATATATATATACAGTATATATACACAGTGTATATAAAGCCAAATCCCTTCCACCACTATCTACTATTTTCAAGGGTATGACTCTTCCAAAAGGACTGAGGTCACCGGCCCGTTTCTATGTACTGGCATACAGCACTTACAGAAATTGAGTTGAGTTAATTTGTACGCAGAGGGATGAAACACTCCTCCTTTGTAACAATATCAGCGAGTGAGCGATCACTGTTTTATTTTGTCTGAAGGACAGCCAAGTCTTTAGAACGACAGCACGGACAGGCCTCCTTCAAAGAGACGCTGCCTGACATTTAACTCTGGAAATATGTCATCAAGTCTATTAAAGTTTATGTAACTGGATAATCAATATGTCTGTGTGTGTGTGTGTGTGTGTGTGTGTGTGTGTGTGTGTGTGTGTGTGTGTGTGTGTGTGTGTGTGTGTGTGTGTGTGTGTGTGTGTGTGTGTTGTGCACATTTACATGTTATGACCACTTCCTAAAATTGAAAGTCCCCATTTGAGTAACAATCTAGCAGACATGTAGTTTGACGATGTAAAGAGCGTAAACAACACATAAATCCTGGTTACGGTTTTGGGAGAAAAGAGGATGGAGGTCAAGGTCAGGCTCGTCGTCATGCTACGATGCAGGACGGCTAATGAGATGAAGCTGTAGCCGGACACCCATTAAACGGTCCGTATTTCAGAGAAAACAGAGAATAATTTTAACAATGTATGGACCGAACATTGATTTGATAAATGGAGATAGAAGATGAATCCATGAAGTAATCTCTCCAACATTGGGTCGCCATCTTTACTCTTACTCCGTATCAAATTCATCAATTACATCAGAAACACATCAGAAACACTAGCTGAACTTGACTTCCTGATCGTCTCTCTCTGTCCGTCTGTGTCTCTCTCCCTTTGTCTCTGTGTCTCTCTCTTTGTCTCTGTGTCTCTCTCTCTGTCTTTGTCTCTGTGTCTCTCTCCCTTTGTCTCTGTCTTTGTCTCTGTCTCTCTCCCTTTGTCTCTGTGTCTCTCTCCCTTTGTCTCTGTCTCTCTCTCTGTCTTTGTCTCTGTGTCTCTCTCCCTTTGTCTCTGTCTCTCTCTCTGTCTTTGTCTCTGTGTCTCTCTCCCTTTGTCTCTGTCTCTCTCTCTGTCTTTGTCTCTCTCCCTTTGTCTCTGTGTCTCTCTCCCTTTGTCTCTGTCTCTCTCTCTGTCTTTGTCTCTGTCTCTCTCCCTTTGTCTCTGTGTCTCTCTCCCTTTGTCTCTGTGTCTCTCTCCCTTTGTCTCTGTCTCTCTCTCTGTCTTTGTCTCTGTCTCTCTCCCTTTGTCTCTGTGTCTCTCTCCCTTTGTCTCTGTGTCTCTCTCCCTTTGTCTCTGTCTCTCTCCCTTTGTCTCTGTGTCTCTCTCCCTTTGTCTCTGTCTCTCTCTCTGTCTTTGTCTCTGTTTCTCTCCCTTTGTCTCTGTGTCTCTCTCCCTTTGTCTCTGTGTCTCTCTCTGTCTTTGTCTCTGTCTCTCTCTCTGTCTTTGTCTCTGTCTCTCTCTCCCTTTGTCTCTGTGTCTCTCTCTCTGTCTTTGTCTCTCTCTCTCCCTTTGTCTCTGTGTCTCTCTCCCTTTGTCTCTGTGTCTCTCTCCCTTTGTCTTTGTCTCTCTCTCTCCCTTTGTCTCTGTGTCTCTCTCCCTTTGTCTCTGTGTCTCTCTCTCTGTCTTTGTCTCTGTCTCTCTCTCTGTCTTTGTCTCTGTCTCTCTCTCCCTTTGTCTCTGTGTCTCTGTCTCTGTCTCTCTCTGTCTTTGTCTCTGTCTCTCTCCCTTTGTCTCTGTGTCTCTCTCCCTTTGTTTCTGTGTCTCTCTCTGTCTTTGTCTCTGTGTCTCTCTCCCTTTGTCTCTCTAATAAGACACCAGCTGTTGCAGACGGGGTGCGTTTGAATTCTCCGTGTCCGCCACCGGCCGCTGATTATCGCTGTCAGCAGCTGCTGCTGGCTGGATGCACGTATGTGTTTGTTGTGGCGATTTGCTTATGGGTTTAGTGTTTAAAAAAAATCTAAATCACTGAAACCCAAAACAAACACGGTGGTTTGGCTCGGCGCCGCCTCAGGCCGGCAGGCTGGCGGGAGGACGGCGCCCGGCGATGCAGCTGCGACTTCCCGCCAAGCCTCGCCGACCACGTTTGGGACCGAGGCCAGATTCCACATCCACGACACGACGCACGTCCGACAGCCAACCTGAACTCTCTTTCCTCTTTTCTCAAAACGTGATGAGGACGATGAGGACGGTGGGTGGCGTTATATAATATCGTCTGCTAAATGACGAGCGATGGAGGGAGCGTTGAGATGATGCTTTAGTCCGTGGGACTGACAGACGGAGCAACATTCACTTTCCTCACCTTTAAATTATACATCATGCACTCAGTATTAACGTTCTGCTGTTTGCTCTACAGACGGCCGAGTGTCCCTGTTCACTCCGTCGCTCTGATCGAGGCTTCTCACACATTCGTGGCCATATTTATGGACCATTTAAATATTGTTGTTGACTTTTTAGATCGAGACACTTCCCGTACTCAAATGAAAATGTCTATCTGCTGTGTTGAGTAGTGCCTTGCTGACTGCTAAAAGAACACTCTAAAGATTATTATGAAAGGTTTCCTTACTGGACACTGGACTGCTCGGTGCGTTGCTTTTCACTTCAGACCAACAAGAAGATAAAAATACCCCTAATGCTGTCCCTGTAGATTACATCACAACCATGCGTTACACGGAGCATCGCGGCTCGTTTCTACTCATCCGTCTGCAGCAGGCGGCTCCCGTGGAGAATAACAAAGGTCTGTGTTGGGACCGGATCTCTTGCTATCTCACATGGGAAGCCTCTGGCCGCCTCATGCAGTCCTCAGGTAGGGTGGCGGGTCACGGAGGAGTCACACGGAGCAGCAGGGACCTCGACGATCTCCATCAATCACATACATCATTGTTCTCTTTAGACACTGATAAATCAAATATGTACACCCTGATTGTATTACAGTTTTTCTCCATTGGTTTGGCTCTTTTCTTGAAACAGAAATTACATTCTCAAAACAACATGGACAAATCTCCAAACCACTTGGCAATTGTCCACAACAGAATTGCATTTCTCATTCATTAATCAAATTGCAATTGTCTTAGTTCATGTCTCAATATCTCATTACATCTTTGCCAATGATTAAGTACAGCTAGCCTACATTTAGCACAATTTCCAAGTGAATAGATCTTGTTGATCTAAACTGATTGTCGATTCTCAGTCTAATGGTTGTTCTCTTCAAAACATGTCAGCATCATTTCATTGTGTAAGTCATCACTTGCACAATAGTCTGATCAATTGTCAAAATTAGTCAAGAACATAATACCATGAATACCATATATGAATCTCTTGGAACATTTGATAAATTGAGTACAGTCATTGACAGTCAGGTGAAACTAGAACTTGACTAACGAAGGAGGAGTTTCACTCATCTCAGATGACCAATCAAACCGTATGTTTAGTTACCTGACAGGTGCTGTCTATGATTGTGAATGCTGCCAAACATATACAGTATATATATAAAGGTTGACCAGGACCAGTACCATTTCTGAACATGGAGGCACCTGACCAAGCTCTCCTCCATCATCCAAACCTTTCGCAGGGAAAACAGGTATGTACTCATATCAGTCTGAACTATATGTTGTATACTGTAGGACTGGACACTGTGCATAAAGCAAGAAATGTGCATTTACCTATTCATTTAGTGCGTGTGTGTGTGTGTGTGTGTGTGTGTGTGTGTGTGTGTGTGTGTGTGTGTGTGTGTGTGTGTGTGTGTGTGTGTGTGTGTGTGTGTGTGTGTGTGTGTGTGTGTGTGTGTTATAGCCCTGCAGTAATGTACCTCAATGGGATACAGTAGTATTCCAGTCACTGTTCAGTGATGCATTAGAATAGTGGTAAAAAGTAAAGCAACAATACAATTTCATTGGTAACTCATTCTGTAAGAAATACATAAGACATACATTACGAATGGAGTGTTGTCCTTTGAATTCTATGTTTGAACGACAACCTGGCACAGGTGGCTACTCTTACCGTAAAATCCTATTTTTTTTTTTCAGTTTTACACACAATTGTATTCTGTTAGCTAGACAAAAAAACGAGTACAGTAACCATTGTCAATGAAGGACTGGGCTCAGACTTAGTGGTGGACATAGATGGCCATAGTGACAAAACGTCTAAACATTTTGACTTGCAGTGCTTACACAATGCTAAAGGGATGATGCATTTTGGGGGCACTGACTGTTTATATGAGAAAGGAATTTAGATTTGACACATGAGCGAACTGTTTTGGGAGAGATATGAGCTTTTGCAGGTGAGCCATGGTGTTGTGCTGAACCATCCAGGTTATTTTGGCAAAAGCACCAAGAGTGTTGAGAACGTCCGGTCTGTTTCGAGAAATGAGCCAAAGCAATTGAGAAGGATCTTTTGTCTTTTGGGGGCACTGACTATTTATATGGGAAAGGAATTTAGTGTTGAAGCATGAGTGAACAGTTTTGGGAGAGATATGAGCTTTTGCAAGTGAACTATGGTGTTGTGCTGAACTGTAAGACTGTTTTGCCAAATGATCTTAGAGTTTTGAGAATGTAATTTCTGTTTCAAGAAATGAGCCAAACCAGTGGAGAAAAACTGTAATAGCTGATCAATGAGATGAGTTTCATTACTCAGTACAAATAGAGGCATTCTTTGTGTGTGTGATGTACGTGCACGGCGACTAACTGCCTAATGGGTAAAGTGATTTCAGAGAGAAGCGGAAGTAAATGTCATTTCTACAAGAACAACAGAGTCCTTTACATCGTTTTTACATCACATTTACTGATTTTACAAGCGTGATGCCGACTTTAATGCTTATGTTCAGAACATCATCAGATATCAGCAAAGAGGCTGATTATGGTGTGGGCCTGCAGCTCTGCAGAGCCGAGAG
This sequence comes from Eutrigla gurnardus, assembly GCF_963514095.1. NCBI lineage: Eukaryota > Metazoa > Chordata > Actinopteri > Perciformes > Triglidae > Eutrigla > Eutrigla gurnardus. The sequence continues at coordinate 26,666,871 of NC_139922.1, read as the reverse complement.
CAACAGAAAAGCTGAACTTCCGCACTTTTAATTAGAGGACAAACTGATATGAGAAAAACTGAAAGCCTTCTTTGAGGAGAAGCTCACAGTAAACATTGTTTTTTACCAATTATGTTCCAGCATCAGCGTTTTACATTTCTGGAACATATTGTGACATAAACACATAAGCAAATTTCCAGTTTGAGGTTTGCTGTTTATCAAACATCTGCTTGTTGTTTGTAACACATGCTGCTGCTGCAGTTGATGCTGCTGGAACATTAGACATCAAAGTGCCATGCTGTAGATTACCATATTTAAATGTGGGAAATGATCCATATGGTTGTATACAAGGCGTTTCTAAAAGCTTCCATTAAGAAGTCCCGTCCCAAACGAGCGGGCCGCTTCCTTCGGAGGCTGCATCTGGAGACCGAACGCCACGAAGGCACTTCCATCCTTCAAAGTGAACAATTCCAAACATTTGCTGATTCCTTTGAGTGATGAAGCCTGTTTGTTTTGAAACACTTATCACCGGTCCGTTTGTCACAAAGACAAATCCTCGTCTGAGATATGGAAATGATCTGAGGCTTGTGTTTGCAGCAGGCCTCGACTTGAGGTGAACAGATGGGAGAGTTGAGGGATGAGTGATTGCAGTCGCCGTTAGTATTAAAGACGAACCGAGACAGAATGTCAATGTTTGTGCTGTTTGAGGGGCGTTTGAGGGATGTGGACGGGTGAACAGATGGATGTACAAACAACGAGGGGCCTGTGTGGAGAGCAAGACACGGCTGGAACACGAGTCATTAGCATGAACTTGGGTTAATGTGAAGATTAAAGGGGGGCAGGGTGTTGGCTAAAGGGAGAGTAGTGTTGGGGGGGGAGAGACAAGCTTCTATCTGGCTGGAAGGAAGTGGAAGTCACATACAGTCAGATTCGCTGTCATGCACAGCTGAGCTGCGTGCTGCAGAACTGCACGCTTGGTGGCATGCAGACGCATAAAAATGCACCTTGGGGCGACACATGCCACGGGATGCTTCCTGTGCCATGGATGGAAAATCCTTTTTATTCTATTTTGGAAAACGATGATAACTTTGTATTGATTGCAGATCTTAAGGAAGTAATTGCACTTCAAGAAGTATTTTCCAGCATTTCATGGCCCTGAGGTTGTTGTGTAACTACTATCATCGTCAGCTCCCTTCACGTCCACTGAGACAGAAACACACTGCTCTTTAATCATTTAAGGCCCATTTTGTCCCGTCAGTTTCTACCTGTTGACCTGCGGGGGAATGGCTTTGATTTTGTGGTTTTTGGTATTTATGAGATTGACAGCATGCGTTGCCTTTTCTTAGGATGAATCATGGAAGGCCTGTCAGCGGATGTTAAATGGGATTCGGTGAGATTTAAAGTGATCCCACAGATATCTTTGGTAGAAATCCACTCGGAATGTAGCTCTTACAGCGTAGCAACACTAGCAGGCCGAGGTCGACAAACACAGTAGAAGAAAAAAAAGTGACCATATTTGGACTGTGGAGGAGCGACGGGTGGATCTGACCAAGACAAGCAGCAACCTTACTGGATCTGGATCCATCTGGATTCTGGTGTGAAGCCGCTAACAAAGTTAGCTTCACAATTCAATGTCAACTTTACATCTGAGTGTATTGATAGTGTGGTAGCAACCTGTCAATCAGCTGGTAAGCCCCGCCCCCTAAAGCATCCCCTGCTTTCTGGTCTGGTGGACTCTAAATGGACCATAATGTACTAAATGAACATCATGCTGGATTAAAGAAGACTTGAAACTAGAGATTGAGATCATAAACTCATGTTTACAATGTTTACTGAGATAATACATCAAGAGAGAAGTAGGACCATTTTCTCATAGACTTCTATACAACCAGAGAGGAGTCGCCCCCTGGTGGCCAGCAGAGAGAAGTAGGACCATTTTCTCATAGACTTCTATACAACCAGAGAGGAGTCGCCCCCTGGTGGCCAGCAGAGAGAAGTAGGACCATTTTCTCATAGACTTCTATACAACCAGAGAGGAGTCGCCCCCTGGTGGTCAGCAGAGAGAAGTAGGACCAATTTCTCATAGACTTCTATACAACCAGAGAGGAGTCGCCCCCTGGTGGCCAGCAGAGAGAAGTAGGACCATTTTCTCATAGACTTCTATACAACCAGAGAGGAGTCGCCCCCTGGTGGCCAGCAGAGAGAAGTAGGACCATTTTCTCATAGACTTCTATACAACCAGAGAGGAGTCGCCCCCTGGTGGCTATTAGAGAGAATGCAAGTTTATTACATTTCCACATTGGCTTCACTCTTCAGAACCGGCAGTCGCTGCCTGATATCAACACATGGCTCCAAATTGTTGATGATTTGAGGGCAGATGAAACAGATTCACAGTCCCAAAGATACTTAAAATGCCTCACAGACCAGAACAACCGTCTTCGGTTTCACCATCTGTCCGTGTGAACGGCAGATAGAGTGAGATGTACATCATTCTGCTTTCACGGCAAAACGAATGATTCCAGGGAGATGAGAAACAGAGGAACAGAAAAGTTTATTTTTCCAGAAATCAGATTTTAAAAGGGGCGGGGCTAGACAAATGAATACGCTCAGGGGAGAACGTGAGGATGAAATATGTGGACATGAGGCAGCAGAAGGGAAGAAGAGAGACGTGGTGGAGTCTAAAAGCATTTCCGCGATGCCTTCCTTTCGTTCCCTCGCTCAACGAACCGGCAGGAAGTGACAGCAGGATGAGAGCTGAGAAATGGAGGGAGCGAGCCGTAATGGAGGCCATTTGGAGCAGTTCATATTCCACTCCATCATCTCAAATGGACACGCGCTGCTGACGAAGAGGCCCGGTCTGAGATGATGTAGAACATCCCTGACATTTTTAAAAACTAGCGCTGTGAGTTCTGATATTCCATAAAATCCTGGTGCGCAGGTTGGGAGTGGTCAGAGCACATTCCATGTACGGTTCAAATCCCGGCCGGAGGTCCTTTGCTGCATGTCACAACCCCCTCTCTCTCTATCTGTCCACTGCTAATAAACGGCGTCTAAATTCCATATAATCCTATTTTGGGATTTCCTGACTCCACTGCTGTCCACAGAGACCTTCAGAGAAAGGTGACCGGAGACTCTTGTCTTTGTGAGAGGACGGTGAAAGCATGCATCAGCATTTATGTCTGGGTTACGAAGAGAAGGATGAGTCATGAGTTCTTATTTAGAAAAATAGAAGGGATTCTCGGCCTCTCGTATCTCTTTCATCAGTAATATCTGGGGGAACCGAGATAATCACTCATGTCCTGTTTACATAATCATGCTTACTTATTATAATTGCCTCACACAGTTTCATCTCAGCTCTCGGACATTTAACCCTTTCTGGCTGTTTCTGGGGATTTTTGTTCATTTGTCTTTCTTGCACTGTGGGAAGGAAACAAATGATTTGATTTCTGTTCTTCCCTGCCACAGCCGTGAGTCTAACGAAGCGCCCGGCTCTGATGAAGACTGTTACTGCTACGTTGGAGAGAGTGTGTGTGTGTGTGTGTGTGTGTGTGTGTGTGTGTGTGTGTGTGTGTGTGTGTGTGTGTGTGTGTGTGTGTGTGTGTGTGTGTGTGTGTGTGTGTGTGTATTTATAGACTCCTTTCCCATTAGTAAATATGATGATGTATTCTCTCAGAGGAGCGTTGATGGAGCAGAATCATTTTCTGGACATTTACATTAAGGGCATTTAGCAGATGATTTTATCCAAAGCGACTTACAATCATTTGTCGATTTTTCTTTTGTTATGTTTGTCAGAAATGTCACAGAGGTTTGTTAATAGTTTGTTTTGGCTGGTTTCTGTTTCTGGGTTCTAGTCGCTCTGCCAGACTATGAGCTGTGCCCAAAAGGACTTTGCACAAGAATGTTTATTAGCTAGGTTTAGCTGCTACTTAACACTACAACTCCCAGTCCTGTAAAAAAAAAAAGGTGATGCCTTTTGTATTCCTTTGCTGCTCTCTTTTATTAATGAATATGCTCCATAAATAGTGAGAGAGGAAGTCTGATAGTGAAGTCGGTGTCTAGTTGGAAACACATCTACTGTGGTTTGGAAACTTAAGGGATCTCTCTCTCCAACACTGTGTATTTCAGAAGGGTGTTCAATGATAAGTGTGTGTGTGGGGGGGGGGGACGCGTCCCGTTGGCCTCGGGAGAAATCTCCACCGTTCTGCTCCCAATCCCGTCTTCCTGTCCCGTCTGACAGCTACAGTTATAGGATTCTCCTCATCCTTCACTTGTCCACGCTCATTCATTCATGCACTCCATTCTTGTACAATATCTCCTTCACTCTCCTCAATAATCTGTCCTCGCTCTCTGTTTGGACTGTGTGTGTGTGTGTGTGTGTGTGTGTGTGTGTGTGTGTGTGTGTGTGTGTGTGTGTGTGTGTGTGTGTGTGTGTGTGTGTGTGTGTGTGTGTGTGTAGGCTGTAAGTCCCATTTGTATGACAGTGAGGCTTAAATTGTCAAAGACTTCCTCTCCAATGATCAGCCCCGTTTCCAGCTACAGGCTGACAGTGACTTTATGACTTCCCTCACTCGCCCCTCTCAGATTGATGGGCTGAGCGAGGGTTTGCTCTTTCTTCTGCCTCTCTCTCTCTCTCTCTCTCTCTCTCTCTCTCTCTCATCATTCAGTTCATCCTCTCAGACTGTTAATCCCGTCAAACGCTATATATAACAAGTAGATGTCGTCACCATGATGTCACCTATTGGTTTGTGGACAACGGTTTTGAAGCCTCAAGTTCGACATTTATGGCCGTAACCATCTGGGGTTTTTGTGCAGCTCAGTATCATGCGGATGCTGAAAGGAACATTTAAAGGCAACCAAATTGTCCCTTTCATGAACTCAAAAGAAACAGTTGAAGGGTTACATTTGTAAGATGATTCGTCATAATGATGTGTCAATCATAATGTAGCCCCGCCCCTAAAGCATCCCCTGCTTTCTGGTCTGTTGGACTCTAAATGGACCTGTCAATCAGCAGGTAAGCCCCGCCCCTAAAGCATCCCCTGACAGAAGTAGGACCATTTTCTCATAGACTTCTATACAACCAGAGAGGAGTCGCCCCCTGGTGGCCATGAGCAAGAATGCAGCTTTAAGGCACTTAAAGCTGCAGTATTGGCTGCTGAGATGAGGCCGTACAGTAGAAGGGGAAGTGGGCAATGACATAAATAATGAGACCGGCAGACTGAAACAGTATGATCTGAAGGTGCAGTGTAAACCTGTCTGCTTTGAACAGATACTCCTTTAAGATTCTGCAAGGCTCCCAAATGTAAATCTTTGAATCGAAGCCAGCTGCTGCTGTTGGAGTTTGTTAAAGCCTGTTCTGGCTCCAGAGGGGGGCGGGATCGATTGGGGTTGAAGTCTGAAGAAGGTAGGGAAGGTTAAGTTAGCTGCGACTAGCATAATACATTGAGGTCTTTGAATTAACTGTTGCATTATGGGTAATGACATGGAAACCGTATAAACAGAGACAATGTGTCTGGTCCTGCTGCATGGGTTTTGGGGGGCTCACTGCTAAATCTGTGCATCGTCGGTGGTCTTGTTTTCTCTGTTCACCACCGTGAATTATGAACACACTGCAAATTCATTCAAAAATGACATCATGAGCCAAGAATGTATATGTTTGCAACATCAAACAAAGTAAAGTGAAATACGCTGGATTAAGCTCAAGTTTCAAGTCAGGAACGGGAACACGAAGGGAGAACAGGTGTCATAACAAGAAACCCCCATCTGTCATCATACAGGCCTGCTGCTGCTATTATCACTTAGTCATATTTCTATTATTACTATGCTACTCTGCTTTATTATAATCATCATTCATTAATATCCACTGCTGCCATTATCATAGTAATCATTTTCTTCTATTCTGTTCTGCATTATTGCTCTCATTACATGCATCATTGCCATCATATGGATTGACTTTGTTATAGTTTAGCTCATATATTGCACTTATGTCCCTACCTTGAATATGTATAGAAAGATATAAATAAGATATTGTTAATCCAGGAAATCTACAACAACATCTGTTTGGAGATGAATTTCCACATAATTCCGTCCAAACAAACACACATTAGACTGGTACCGGCTGCTTCAGGGCTGACAGGGTGTAATCAAGTGGTTTTCCATTTGTTAAAGTAAAGAAAAGACTTGTTGATAGTCTGAACGATAGTCTGAATGAAAATGTTTAGAAGGAAATTCAGAACTTCGGGAAATTAAACCACTTATACAAAGCCGAGTCTAAAAGTGCACCGCCAAGAATTCATTTCCTCCCATCATTTATCAAAAATGAAAAGCACTTTATTTTAATTTTAAAATCTAGAGATATCCCTTTGGAGCCGCCGAGATACTGAAACGGGTGACAAACTTGGATTCAGAGCGAGAGGAGGTGAAGAAGCAGAAGGCTGTTTATGGCTGGGAATGTGAGAGGATTAAAAAAAGTTCTATCTTGTTTATCTTATATTTTCTCATAGTTTTGTAGATTTATGATACTACAGTATGAATAGCAGTGGCAGAGGGATGCAGGACTTTTAATTTAGTGTGGTATCGCTACTTTACTTCATGGAATGATGCTGTGAACACTCTTCTCTCATTACCCGGCAGTGCACAAGGTCATTAACTCCCAGCCGCCTCTGGAGAACCTGTGGGCTTCATTAAAGTGTCTTACATTATCTTTGCTATAAATATAAGGAATGCACACATATTGCCTGTATTCATTTCTCATGTATGCTCACATTTTCCATTTATTATGTGTTTTAATTAAACCTTCCTGTCTCCACTTTCATTTCATGATGCACCAGTGGATTTCTGTATTTCTTGCATATGTCGCCTGCATTCTTCCTAATAGTGACGTAATATGTGTATCCTTCATGCATGTGAGGACTCATCTGACATGTTGAAGCTGCCCTCGGGCTTCATGGAGCACAGTCACATGACCGCGACGTCTGAGGGAACATTCAAGGGAAACGTTCAAACACATCGTAGCGAGACAACAAGAGTCTCTGTGATAGTCGTACTTATGAAACGCCACGTTAAAGTGAAACCCTGTGATAGTCGTACTTATTAAACCCCACGTTAAAGTGAAACCCTGTGATAGTCGTACTTATGAAACCCCACGTTAAAGTGAAACCCTGTGATAGTCGTACATATGAAACCCCACGTTAAAGTGAAACCCTGTGATAGTCGTACATATGAAAACCCCACGTTAAAGTGAAACCCTGTGATAGTCGTACATATGAAAACCCCACGTTAAAGTGAAACCCTGTGATAGTCGTACTTATGAAAGCCCACGTTAAAGTGAAACCCTGTGATAGTCGTACTTATTAAACCCCACGTTAAAGTGAAACCCTGTGATAGTCGTACTTATTAAACCCCACGTTAAAGTGAAACCCTGTGATAGTCGTACTTATGAAACCCCACGTTAAAGTGAAACCCTGTGATAGTCGTACTTATTAAACCCCACGTTAAAGTGAAACCCTGTGATAGTCGTACTTATTAAACCCCACGTTAAAGTGAAACCCTGTGATAGTCGTACTTATGAAACCCCACGTTAAAGTGAAACCCTGTGATAGTCGTACATATGAAACCCCAAGTTAAAGTGAAACCATCCCCTCACCTCTGCTTCTCTTTGAAAATAATCTGCTGCATTTATGCTAATAGGGGCTTTGGCCACAAGCAGCACCTCTCTTGACTTATCGCGTCTCTTTCCTTCCCTGTGAAGTCAATAGAAAGGGCTATGAATACATTTTCACATTATCTCCAACACAAAATATCCTTTAAAAATAGATTACCTCAGCGACTTGCCTCGGCATAAATAAATACAGTCCTGGCAGCCGGTAATGCTCTGTATGGAAATGACTGGGGAGGTATTGTATCAGCATATAGGTATGTAAGCAGCCTCCTCTCCGTGATGACACTGCGTAAAGCTTCCACATTATTAAAAAAAAGAAGGCAGAGACATGGTAAATACCTTTTTTTATGTCACCTCTTAGAGAAATCTCAGTGAAAGAGCTGAACATTTGCTCAAGTTATAGCCGATAGTTAGAGATATTTATCATTGAAGGAGAAAAGCCATGCAATAACACACATCCTTATTCAAATCAGAACTATCTAGAAAAGTGCAGATCTCTACCGGTCACGGCTGCTGTAATGTTGGAATGAATGAATACAGACCAAGACTGTTCAGTATGGGATCATCATTTACAAGGTAGACACAGATATGAAGCTGATGGGTCCAGTAGCATGCGAGATTATCTGTGGACAGACAGACAGACACACACATGCACACACACACACAACCAAACACATGATCCCCTCCATGCTAACTCCTGGCCCATATAATGAAGCTAACCCTGTGTTCTCTCCCTCTTCTGTTTGTGTTGATGTTTTCGGTCCAGATGGGAAATGCCTCCGAAACATTTCTGCTCGTGTCCAGAATATCGAAAGACAACGACTTCCTCATGGGAACGATCTACGCCATCTTCGGTAAAGTGGTTTCCACCCTTCATGTGTACGTATGTGTGTTCAGGTCCGAGCAGCCAGACCTCCTCACCCTGCCTCTCTGTCTCCCAGGGGTGCTGTCGGTGCTGGGGAACGGGATCCTGCTGTACGTGGCCTACAGGAAGAAGTCCTCCCTGAAGCCGGCGGAGTTCTTTGTGGTCAACCTGGCCATCAGCGACCTGGGCATGACCATGACGCTGTTCCCTCTGGCCATCCCCTCAGCCTTCGCCCACATGTGAGTGGCCCTCCTCATTCCCGCCACTCTCCGTCGGATAAACCACCCATTCATAAATACAACTATATATAAACCCAATTCCCAACTCTGTGATATACAAGCACTATTTGAAGATATCATTGACAACTATTCATGCTCTGTTTTTCCAATTATTACATGCTATTTGATGTATTTTTACAAGCGATGATGATATTTGATGAGCCGCGGCGCTCCACAGCTGATGACAGCCAACCATGAGTTTATTTCTTTCACGACCGAGAGCTGTTTCTGGGAGAGTTCTGGCTCACGAACACAAACAACACCGCTGGTTTGAGTGTTTATGATAAAGTGGATCTATAAAGAAGTGGAGAGCGATCATTAAACTTATGATTCCTCCCTGCCGCCGTGATGTGCCACATTCTCCCATCAAGTTTGTATATATCAGGCGGTGACTTCCGATTCTGAAAAAGTGAAGCCGGCGATGAGGTGCCTTAAACTTCTCCTTCATTCTCTCTGGCCATCAGGGGGCGACTCCTCTCGACTCCAAAATGTCCTCAACCAACAATTGACGTCACAATAATTATTCCAATTCTTATCAGCAGTCTCTAGTAGCTTTATATGTTTTCTTTCCACTAATCTGAAAGAAGAAATGTTTCTCCCTTTAATGCCCCAGCATTACCAGCTGTGATCCGTGGGCTTTCTTCCCCCTGCGCTTTGCCTCCCAGGCTTCATACGGGCGGCCGACCTTACAGGTTGTTTGAAGAGCACTTCCACCTTCTGTTAGAGAAATAATGTTACGTTTAATATTCTCCCAACAAGACACGATTGACTGAACTTCAATGAAAGAGGACAGCAAAGGACGCCACTCTTCCCAGTTAAGATGCAAATAAAACGTCTCCATTCAGCTCTCTGTCGAGGGCACTTATTAGGATTATAATTAGGATTAATAACAATAACAAGACAGCGACCACGACTGGAGGCAGAATGTTTTAGGGTTGTCCGTCTGGTTCATTCTTCTAATCTGATCAATATCTCTGAAACGCCTTCAGAGGATTTCTTAACATTTGGCACAAACGTCTACTTGGACTCAGACATGAATTGATAACCATTTGGTGGTCAAAGGTCACTGTGACATCATGTCTCTCCCATCCTCGTGAACGTGATGTCTCAGCAATGACTCGAGCAAATTCTTTCAAAATTGGCACAAATGTTCACTCAAGGTTGAACCCATCGGCTCAAAAAAACAGATGATGGACATAACTCAATAATCAATTTACATAATTAAGGAATACAATTATGTAGTGATAGTAGTGCTTATTTAACTGCATTGTGTCTCCTGATAACAAAGTTAATAAAGAGGACGACATCTGAACATTTTAAGAAATAAGGCTCCCTCAGATCCCCCGAGTCTTCAGGGCTCGTAGCTGTCATACGTGCGATGATGCCCAGCCGGCTGCAGCTGTATATGAATGAAGGATAACGTGTTCCATCGACCGTGTAATTCACCAGAAGGATCGATCAGTAACCAAGGTTCTCTGTCCGTCCAGGTGGCTGTTTAATAGGACGACATGTACCTACTACGCCTTCTGTGGCGTTTTGTTCGGCCTGTGCAGCCTGACCAACCTCACGGTTCTCTCCAGCGTCTGCTGGCTGAAGGTCTGCTGCCCAAACTACGGTAAGACAACCGGCCATTCATGCTTTCATGCATCACTTTAAGTGGTTCATCTAGAAGACTGGTTTAACTAGTATTGATCCAATTAAAAAAATATTTGCTCCTCTCTCCCCTGAAGCCAAAAACCTTGACTCAGAAGAGAGAAATAATAAGAGACGTGAGGCAGCGCCTGGAGTGCTTGTTACAAGTAAAAGTGGCCATGCTGCAATAATGTTAATGTTCAAGGCCGTGCCTTAACCTCTTTAAACAGCCGGGTATGTAAATGTGGAGATGTTTACAGAGGCTTTTAATGTACTCCTGTCCCCTTTAATGTATTCACCCTGCAGGCTCTTACGTTAGAAAACCTCACAAACCAACCAATTACCTGCCAGGCTCCATGTTTGTCGTCAACTAGAGAAAAATGAGTAAAACCAATGTCCGTTTGAGCCAAGAACAGCCTCTGAAGAGGTGCTGAGTTAAATGATCTTCATGGTCTAAAGACAAGGGAGAGGCTCGAGTGCATTGACGATCATCTGGGCACGAAGGGGTCGTATATCGGCTCTTTATTTATCCTTGCTGTGTTTTGGACGTAACATGAATTAAACCAGAAGATCGGTCAACTCCAATTCTTTTTAAAAGTCAGATCCAGTCACATCAGGCAGATTCTGCAAATTGGAGAAACTGTTTTTCTGCAGTGAAAAGTGAAATCGGGTTTCAATATCACCGAGTTCTGATGTTCAAGGCCATAACTGACGGTCAGGATGCTTTTTATTTTAGATTAAAGCTGTGTAACACTGAGATTTATCTCTCTCGACATCTCTTACCTCTTGAAACCATCAAGCCGAGCGTTTTCATCGGACATCCGTCCTCGGCTCAGAGAGGTTCATGCTGCAGCTGCTCGGCTCTAAATCCACGACTCGGAGAGGAGCAGTGATTTACTTCCTGTAACGCGTGTGATTTACAGTATATTGATTAAGCTTGATGGCCCGTACTCTACTTACTTATGGCCACATTGGAACTGTAATGGAGGTCCAACACAGTTCAGCTTTCAGGCAGCTTTCACATTAACGTCCGTGTGAACTTCTTTCACTCCACGTTGCTAACTCCTCGAGCAGCGCGCCCCTTATGAGCACAATATAGCAAAAATCTATTTGATTTATTCACGTGAATGACTGTCTTACAGTTTTTTTCAGTCGCTAACAAGCGTTTGTCCAACCAGCTGTTACATCATTTTTAAAACTCTTAACACAATTAGCACAGCATCGTTTTTTTGTGTCCATACCATTCACACATGTCATGTCGTTTTCACACAATATGCAGTCAGTGAACACATTTCCACAATGCTTACATTTTCTTAACAGACAAGCTATACCTCCCAATAAAATTATGGATTGTTTTTGTATTATTTACGAATGTTAACACACAACATCCCACAATAGCAAAAACAATATTCCAAACCTTAGATACAGTATAAAAACCTCTGCTTCTGCAATGATATCAGTTCAAAAACAATATTTCTCAGCTGATAATAAACAAACAATTGAATAATTGACACACAGCTGATTTATGTTGGCTAAGTTTGGCTGGTTTAGACTCAGTGGCAGGGGCTATTTTTTCTATTACACTGACACTTATACAGTAAAAGGAGGACTTTGAGGAGGGATGTTTTTTGGAAACAGAAAAAGACAAACTTTTTATCTGGGCTTTTTGCTGTTGTTTTTTTGTTCAGAATGCTCTTGTGTGTTTCATGGATATTTTGTTCAATGTAAGCAATACTGTAAAACTTCTTCTGTTCTATCATACTGTAAACAGTATTTCTACTGTACCTCCTGTAGTAAACAGTAAAGGAAAAAAACTGATTTGCTTTTTACTGGAATGCTTTTGAATGTGAACATTACATGTAGACATACAGTTCCCAACCAAGAAATGTTGTGTAAAAACGGTGGATTACATGTTTTGCATGCAAATACCTGTAAAACTGAAACATAAAAGTCTATGCAGTTATTGTAATGTCAACAATAGCCAGTATTTTGAAACCTGGTGTACTTTGATTGACTGCATGTACCTTGTGAAGTAAAAACAAGTGTTATTCTTTGACAG
>NC_139922.1:26601901-26649401 GCF_963514095.1 Eutrigla gurnardus | reverse complement strand
AACACGGCCTTTGTTTCTGTACAAGTTTAACCTTTATGTCAAATGTTCTCCCTCAAATGTAGTATTATTTAAAAAATAGCACGATGACAGCCAAAAACACGGATGGCAACAGACATTACCCGAGATGACTACGGCCAAAACGTGAGATGAACTTCCTTCCATTGGAAGAACATTCAGTTATTGTTGACAAAACCAAATGACCTCGAAGCGAACACTGAATTATATTTGTTAAATGTCAAACCTTAAACACAAAACAAGCACAAACAGCAGATAATAAATAAAGCATGAACTTTAAATGTCTAAGATGTGTATACCCAGTCGCTTCTAGTTAGGAGGTTAATGGTTCCATGGAGGGCTTCGCATAAACATGAGACAAGAAACGAGTGTGGGAACGGCATAACACCAAAAACGGTATGGACAGTAATAACCAGGATAATATTTATGGACTGCTGACACGAGGTTGGGTTTCCATGTGTGGAGGTTATCCCATTAAAACCAACATGGGCAACTGTATCAGCTGTCAAAGGATAATAAACTATGGCATAGTTAAATAGAAGATATATAAATATATATGTAAATTTTGTGACTCGCTGAAATCCGAATTAGAATCTCTCTTGTTTTTGGAAATATGAAATTGCTTCTGTAAGAAGAAAACTGACTCTAAAAAGAGATCCTACTGGGATTGTGATTCAAAGCAAGTCTACACATAAATGATCATAGAACTGATGAGACAGCAAACGAAGATTTCTATTCCGACTTAATAAACAGCACTAGCTTTCTAAGCAGCTCCCTGGATCTTCCCATGTGGTCCGTCTGAATATTACAGCTACAAAACGGGAAGATAAAAACAGGAGAGAGGCGTGAAATCTGTAAATCTACCGGTCTGGTTTCTCTGCTGATGAGCAGCCTGAAGTATTCGTGCATGGATCAGACGTTTCTACATTCTGATGGTAAACACATGCAGGAGAACAAGAAACATTACATTTTGGAGGACAAATGAGCACAGAAAACAGTTCTGCTTCTATGGTTGAATCTTATCCCTCCTTTCATCAGCAGAAGACTTTAACTAGTTAAAAACTGTGTACTTTGCTTGATGAATAGTGAGTTCACTGCAGTGGGGTAGATCTCTTTTGAATTTGGGTGAACAGGGAGCGCTGGTATCTCATCATCAAATACGCTGGGTTGAAGCATCAGGGGATAAAAGGTGTGTTGCATCCCTATTTAACATGTAAGAGCACATGTTGGAAGGCTTTTCTTTTAAATTGAGTTCAGTCATCCGTGATAGAAGAGCTGGGGTTGGGTCCTTTATGTGCTCCGGCGATAGCTGGACAGTTTGATAGTGGTAGGATGCTTCAGAACAGATAAAAGCCGTCTGTAATGGCGAACCCTCCCGAGCGTCACACAGTTCAGCGAGTGCCAGAGGGCTTCATCAACAAACCCTCGGCTTCGCCGTGAAGGGGGAGCGGGCCGACATCCAGCTGGAGAGGCTGCGTGGTATCACAGATAAGGCTGCCTGTGTTCTCCTCCACTGGAGGGGCCCCTCCTCTAAATCAATTACAGTAAACAGCTCTGTTGCCCCTGGACCCTGGTATTCTCACTGTGGCACTGAGTGTATCGACGGAGTGGATCATGCTGCGATAATCAGCAACGTGTCCTGAATGCAGAATAGCTCAATACGATCTTTATGAGGCTGCAAAACCTTTTCTTTGTCATCATCTGTTTAAAAAAACTCACGCAAAGAGAAGCCTCTAGTGCACCACCTAGTGGACTGAAGAAGCAATTGTTAACAAAAGGTTTCATTTGTTTTTTCAATAATGTTTGTTTGAGTCTCTTGCATTTTGAAAAATTGCTAACTCGCCCGACTTCACATCAAAATGTTGGAAAGGATCAAATTAATTTGATTTTTATCCGTGTTTCCTGTAAAACATTCTGATCCATCCGAGAGAAATGTCCGATCAAGTTGTTCATCATATTCTTACAATACTTCCTCTTCCTCCTCCTTCTCCCGTCTTCCTCCCAAACTCTTCCTCCTGTCCTCCTCCTCCTCCTCCCATCCTCCTCTTCCTTCTCCTCCTGTCCTCCTCTTCCTCCTTCTCCCATCCTCTTCCTCCTCCTCCTGTCCTCCTCCCATCCTCCTCTTCCTCTGTCTCCCATCCTCTTCCTCCTCCTCCCATCCTCCTCTTCCTCCTCCTCCCGTCCTCCTCTTCCTCCTCCTCCCATCCTCCTTAAACTGAACAATTGCACAATAAACTCTTGATGTGAAAACATTTAATTTCTAATTCGGGGCATATAACGACTGGGACCAGCAAATAATTATATTGCTGCATTGAGACCCATACATCATTTACAGTCTCAGAGGTCCCATGGGAGTCTAGCGGAAGGGGCGGGACTTCGCCACTATTGTTGTTGTTTCTGTCTCTCCGTCCTCATCTGCCTAATCTCTCCCCCATCTCTGCCCTCCTCCCTCCCCCCGCTACCTCCCCCAGGCAACAAGTTCTCCTCCTGCCACGCCTGGCTGCTGGTGGCCGGGGTCTGGTGCTACGCCGGCGTGTTCGCCGTGGGCCCGCTGTCGGGCTGGGGCGAGTACGGGGCGGAGCCCTACGGCACGGCGTGCTGCATCAACTGGCACGCTCCGAGTCAGGACTCGGCAGCGATGAGCTACATCGTCTGCCTCTTCTTCTTCTGCTACATCGTGCCCTGCAGCGTCATCTTCCTGTCCTACATGTTCATCCTGCTGACGGTGCGGGGGTCGCGCCAAGCCGTGCAGCAGCACATGTCCCCGCAGAGCAAGATCACCAATGCACACGCTCTTATCATCAAGGTAAACGCAGGCTTCACTCTGCAGCACAACCACGGATCTCGGTTTGAGACACAGATCAGCAGAAAAACAAGGCAGCAAATCTAACTTTTGGACTTTTGGTCCCCGATCAGGTCTTTTCTTGCCATAACAAATGACAAAAATTGATACTGGTACAGATAATTTGTTGTTTTGTCTTGTTACGGCAGCTGCTATACAAGGCTATAGACCATTTGTTTTAACCAACGTTCCAAAAGAATGTAATTAAAATAAATTAAACTGAGAGTCAAGGGTGAACCATCGAAAATCCATCGTGCTTTACACATTAAAATGATTAGGAAGTCAAAGATTATTATGTTTTGTATCGATATCGTGGCATTACTTGTTTTAATGATGTATTATAAGCTGCTGAGAGCTCGGATCAGTTACTTAAACAGCTCATAATTGAAAATATCTCCTTCAAACAACTGGATTTATTCAAGTTTCTCAGCTAAAACTACATGATGACATTGAACACATCATGATGATGTTATAATTTACTTATGATGCATCATGATGTAACTCTGTGGATCCTCTACGTTAGCTGTTAGCTCCGGTGCTGCTAACGGTATAGCTCTCCTCCATTGTTTCAACATTATCGGGGATGCTAGAAAGCATTAATGCTGATCTCCATGAATGTTGGATGATAACGATCGGCTGTAAAACTTTCTCACAATATGGTTGTTAATCTGCGTATTAAATCCATGTTTCGTGGAACCATTTGGGGGGGATTCACAGATTTGCCTCGGGGGGCTTAAACATCTGAACAGCCTTCATCATTCCTGGGAAGGAAAACTCCCTAAAACACATTAACAGGCAAAAACCCATAAATCTGAGGGAGAGCAGCTGAGAAGGGAAGTTCCCATCCCGGATCACGACGGTCCGCTGTCCCATGTCTGCAGAGACCCAGTAAATCCGTGTTTACATGACAATCTTCTCTGTTGTGTGTCTTTCCAGCTCTCCGTGGCGGTCTGCATCGGCTTCCTGACAGCATGGAGTCCGTACGCCATCGTGTCCATGTGGGCGGCGTTCGGTAACCCTACCAACGTGCCGCCCATGGCTTTTGCTCTGGCGGCCATGTTTGCCAAGTCCTCCACCCTCTACAACCCCATCGTCTATCTGGTCTTTAAGCCCAACTTCCGCAAGTTCCTGTGTCGGGACGTGGCCCAGTGCCGGAGGACGCTGTGCGGGGGTCTGTGTGGGGCCAGCTCAGTGCAGAAGGGGGTCTGCAGACAGTCCCACCACAAAGAAGAGTGCAACTCCACACGGTTGTCCAACGGGCTGCCGGACAACCACAGGACCTGCAGACACTGTCCCCAAACGGCCCCGGGTGCCAAGGAGAACTTTAGAGAGTACAGCCCCCAGCAGACTGCCAGGATCCTGACAGGATCACTACACAGCGAGGTGGCTGTCAGTCAGATGTCCAATGAGCTGCAGAGTGACTTCCTTTAGAGGAACCGACACAGCCGAACATCCAGAAGGTTAAAAAAAAAAGAGAGAAAAGAACAAAGAAAAAGATGGCAAAAATGAAGAAAGACATTAATTGCAAAAAAAAACAATGAAGAACAAAAAGATGTCGATTGATTGAAGGAAAAACTTCTCATGCCTCAAATATCTTATGCTGCCAAAAAAACAAACACGTAGAAGGATCAGCGAGCCAACAGCCAACCACAGACGTGGACTCTCTTCAGGTCAAATTAACACAGGTCAATAAGCACCTGTTCAACACCAAGAGGAGGAGACAGAAGAATCCATGAACTCACCGAGGAAATCAATCCCAGCTGGATTGATCGGGAGGATATTTAACCTTTCTCCTCCCCGAAAGATCTTTCATGTATATATCATGAGCACCGTATTTGATGTGTTTGATTTCATTGGTGTTTATCAATGCATGTGTAAAGGTGAAGGGTCGCGTAGTGACGTCTCCTTCAGGAGACATTGAGGTTCACAGAAAAGAACATGGACATCCTTCCGTTCTCCCAGGGGTGCTGGATCGATCCCTCTGTTGCCAATGACAATTTTGTCTAATCAGCCGAATTAAAAAAACAGAAGGATCGGAGGCAGGCTAATTAAATCTTTAGCTCTCAATGGGCTCCATTCTCTGTCCATGTACTGGTTGTGGTGACCGTGAGACAAAAGTATTCATGAAAGCCATTCAAACCCAGTCTAAAGGGTCCATCCTGTCCAACATGGACAGTTTTTCTGAGGACCATCATCTGAAATAGGCGACACTTTTTCCTGACGTGGAAATCCACTCGACGACACTAAACTGGACCATGAATTTCCATTTTTCTCATGTCCCTCGGCACAAAAACAACGGTATCGGTAAGACAGTTATGATATCTTCCGTGACCATGTGACTATGCCACAGTCAGATTTAATGAATTAAATATTATCTTAACATTCTGTTGCATGTCATCCCAACCCCCAAAAAAGCAAAAAGATAGATACTTCCGATTGAAATACATTTGCTTTAAAGAGCGACACGGATGAACACGAAGCAGCAGATTATAATCTCACCTTCAAAATGAGCACCGGATACTATTTGAGACTTATTTTCATAGATTTGGTTGTGATAATAATAAAAATGCGCTCATCAAAAAATAATTTCTGACACCTGGAACCACTGACAAATTAATAACAATAAAGAAAGCGTAAAAAAATGTTTTTAGATGATCATACAGAATTTAGCCAGATTCTCCTGTTACTTGGCCGTCCTATTTTTGAAGAAAAGGCTGAAAACGACATACCCAAAGTAAAATGGTTACTGTTTTTGAACCCCTATGACTACAGGCACAAAGCTGAGCATTCCTGAAAGATAACCCTTTGAATTTTCTTCTGCAAGTGTCAGATTTACTCTAAGTGTTACTGACACTGAGTTACTGCAGCTCAAACATAGTGGAAATTGCATTTTTTTTGCCTCGCCTAAATTATTTTTCTTTTTGAATGAAACAAGTTCGCTGTGGCTGTTATAGATAGGCCTAAAAGTTGAATGAAGCCACAGCCACAAGCCTGACCAACAACTGGTAGAAAGTAGATAAAAAGACACCCAAAAATGAGCTTTGCAAGTGCAGTGTTGTAGGGCAATGTCAGACGGAGCTGCATCTGGAACAAGTGTTCCAGATGAGATTATGGGTATTTTTAGGTATATAATTCTACTTTTTTTTTGTTTATTTCACCAGTTCTACAACTACTACTAATAAAACCAACATTTTTTTAATGTTTTTTTTACATGATAACTATAACTATCATATCTGCAGGTCACAGTCTGACCTTTCTGAGCTGCTGCGCTCTCAGCCTCAAGCCCCCTCCCCTCATGTAACATACCGCTGGGATCGTAAGCTCATTGGCTATAAGACCTGTCAGTCAAAAATGTACTCCTCTGCCTATTGGCTCTCTGCTGGGGATTCTCGTGGTTGGTCAGCCGAGAGGCAGTGACGCACTGGCTCTCTTGATGGACAGATTTTTCAGCCAATTCGGATCGCAGAATCGTGGAAGGGGGCTTGTTTTGTCGCCAAGAATCTAGCGGATCCGGAAATCGAAGTGTTGTCGTTCGCCCGTGATCGAATAGCGATATCTAGCTATAAACAATCTTTTGTTTAGAAACTCACAACGTCAACACATGGCGTGTTATGGATGACTACCGGAGTTAGCGTGCTCGTGGGACTAAACGAAGGGGCTACTTTTGTTCGTTGGACTCTTACCGTTCTTTGGATATAAGGATTAGCATGCTATATGTTGTTTTTGGACATCCAGACAGCTCGAAAGGTAGGGAACGCTGGTCTTGTTTCTGTGCACTCCTTGCACACATGCTGTGTTTGCTTTTGATGTGTTTTCCGTGAGCCTAAAACGGCTTACTTTGTTCGATTTGCGAGACTCGTAGCTTTCAAATGATGTGTAATATGACGCAGACGCATTTAAAATAATATGCGATTAAACGGACGAAGCGAAAACTAGTGCAAAACGAGAGGTAGGCTATGGGGGGAAATTAAAGCACATAATAATGTTAATAACTGTAGAGGAAAACTGTATGCATGCATAATCATAGCAAATTTGTTCAAAGAGGACGGTGGAGATTTAACTTTCTAATAAGGATAGCGCACCGAAGGCTTTGTTAGGGCTGTTCTGAGGAGCATCCTTCATTGGACGATTCTTCGTCACGTTTCCAGATTTCAGATTACTGTCGGTCAGGATGTTATTTATTGGCAGCGACAGGAATGATGCTCAAAGCCATGAAAATAAGACCTGAAACTATGATGCTCCTGTGTGTGAGAATCATATGGTTTATTTATACTGAATGTGTGTCTGTATATTTTTACAATGTGCCAGTGTGAGTGAGTTACTTTAAAAAAAAAAAACAATGGACAGAAGACTGAAATGTGCATTTTTAAAGGTCCCATATTATACTGTTTTTCATCAATTCAACACAGCTGTCAGAGGTCCAACAACACTGTTTTAGATATGCATTGCCCCAAACCCATCCATGGTCCTGAATTTCAGCTGTCAGGAAAAGTTGCTCAAATGAGGCAGGTTCTGTGTCTGCACCTTTAAATGCTAATGAGCTCCGTCTGTCATCGCCTACTTGGAGAGCCACGGAGAGGATGCCGCTTATGCTAGCGGTAGCATTCACCAGTGTTAACGGTGGATGTACCTCGCCTATGTGGCTCAGGTGAAGTTGCTGGGCCCTGTATGGTTGGGACAGATCCTTTTACGAGGGTCAGGGTCGGGGCAAAGCCAGCTTTGTACTGACCCTCGTCACTGAAGCAGTAACCGCACTATCTCACTGCTGTCTCACCGCAGGACACACCGAACTTCACCTCGGTGATGAACGCGTCCTCTTGGATGTCTCCTATCATCAGAGGAGTTCGGTCTATGCAAATGACTCCCTTCGTTACGTAACAACAGGAACTGAATCTGAACAGCCTGTAGGAGGGGCTGCAGAGACCATGCAGGAGTCGCTTGTTTTCCTCATCCTGGGAGTTGGCAGGCTCAAGGAGGACCAGTTTATAGGTGTAGAGACCAGAGAAAACCTGTTTTTCATAATATGGGACCTTTAATGTGTTCCACGAGCCATGATAAGAGAGGCCAAGACGTCTATGCATGGATACAGGCCACCTGCCTTCACTGCTCTTCTGGGCAAAGAGGACCTGCTGCTCCACAAAAGGATTTTCTAACATGAGCGACAAACGGCTCATGCCAACATTATTCAAATGTCTTTTTTTTTTTTAAATCCCCAGCGAGCGTAGTTGAGCTTAACCTGCAGTGTTTGTCCAACGAGCAGTTTTTGTGCTTTTTCCTCTGGCAATACAAAACGACCAACCAGGGACCAGATTAATGAGATCTGCTGGAGGGCGTGACTTGAATGCCGTGTCATGATTCATTCTTAGAGAGAGAAATCGTGGGAGTACAGCGAAACAACAGCGTAAGCACATGTGATGTTTTTTTGCTGCCAGCGGCACTCCTCGTACGACCTCCCTGACACCGGGACACACCGACTGCTTCTTAAACAAACTGATGCTGCATCGCCGTCGGCAGTTGAACTCATAGACCACACGGGCTTCTCACCTGGCGGTTAGCGCCTGTTTGCAGTTTAGGTTGTGATCAGATCAATATGAGCACTGAAACAGAATGCTTGATGATACAGAGGGTTTAAACCTGGCTGAGTTTTCTTCTTCAAATCTTCTTCAAATTCAGCAAAACCATAGAAAGAGCACGGGAGTAGAGCGGATATTGAGCTGTTTTTGGAGTGTTAGTTGTTATGATGATAACACACATCAGTGGGGCGGAGATGACGGCAGGCGAGTTAGCTAGTTAGCTACGTAGCTTGTCCTTCTCCAGAGCATCGTGGAACAAACCATCCAATCCAAAAACAATCTGGACCACAGTTATTCACAATTTTTCATGATTATAAAAGAGAAAAAAATATATTATTAGTTAGTTTTAACTACAAATATGTACTCAGCAGTCTGTGTACTGGTGTTAAACGTTGGACGTTAGCTAAACACACCATCCAAACAGACAAAAAGTATGCCAACTGTTTGTCTTGGCAGTGATACCAGCCGGGGGACGGTTAACAGTAGTGAGTAAGGAGTCAGCAGGCAGTCAATGGCAGTGAAAAAAGAGCTGTGATGTTCAAGGGTGAATCTTTAACCCAAGGCTAACTGTGACGGGATGTGAAGGAAGGCATTTCCACACTCGACTGACTCACGTAGATGTGAAAGATGTGGGAAAAATCCCCTACCGGTGTTCCCCGCGGGCCTTATTTCAGAAAAAATAAATATGGTAGTCAACGACAGTTAATTGGATCCTGTTTTAATTGTGCCATGAATTGTACATATTATGTTTATCAATTTAAAAGATATTTGCAAGTCAGAAAAGACGCATTTTGTCGTAGGTTTTTCATATCATTTATTTTTATTTATATCGTCATTTAATCTACGTCACTAGCTAGCTAACTTAGCTACGTTCCATCACAAACTTCAAAAATCATGTCGTTAACGATAGTAAGATTATTTTTTTAATAAGGGAAACCGAGAGTGGGGGCGGGGCTTAACTGTAACTAACAACTACTGCATACAGCTGTCTGGCTGTACAGGGTAGCAGCTACTTACTGGCTCTGACCTCCTGGATGAACACTGAAGTGACAAGTAGTCCACGCCCTGGTTCAATCGCTCCCCAGAACATGGTGATTGTACGTAGTACGCTGATCTGTGAAAGACGTGGCTGGTTTCATGTAGGTTGATATAAGGTTTAGGAGAAGAAAGGGTGGACGAGTGAACGGATCGGTGGAATACAAGCATCATCCTGGAACCAACGGTTCTGAAACCAAAATGCAGGTTACCACTAAAAGGACATACGATACATATCAAAGACGTTGCTCGGCCCAAACTCTTGGACGACAAACCAGAGTTCATAACTGTGAAAATTGGATTCCGATGTCTCTTTTTTTCTGTTCTACTCAAGGAACAAACATTGCAAGGACCCATGGGTGCATACTCTTATCCACTAGCCATTCCTACCTGGGTGATCCACTGGCTCCACCCATTCAAACAATGTGCATATATATACATATATAGATATATATTCTGTTTATATATCTCAGATGGCAGGGATTTCATGTAGACATTGGTTTGCATGTATGTAGATAATATGTGTATGTTGAGATGCCAAATTTAATTCATATATTGTCATGAAAATAAGCCTCAAAGTCTTGGAATGGGGGTCCAATCATACTGCTTATCCTTCCTTTAGAAGGATCGCGGGGAGCTGGGCGGTGACTTTTACTTCTGTGTTATTTCAGCTTCTGACCGCTGACTTTGAAAGTTGCCATAAATGTTTCCTATTATCGGGTTTTGTTTTTTTGGCTTCCCTCGCTGCAGCTGGAACCTATTTTCCTTCAGCCCTCTTTAATAGGTGAGTTATAAAAAAAGAGTGACTCTAGCTGGAATTCATATCTTAACAGCAAGATATTACACAGCCATAACATAATGGCCATTACAGCTGAGCCGTTATCGGTTCAGCTCCATTTCCCACCGCGGCGTTGTCGAGGACACAATAATCCGAGTGGGAAATACAGTCGTTTATGATGTTATTGTAAATGCAGCTTCTATGAAGGTGTCCGTTTCTACCTCCCAATTAATCATCGAATGTATTTGTGACTCTTGTTGTCGGAATTTTAATTGCAGATATTCAGCATTTAACATTGTGAAATCCCCCAAAGTATCAGAAGAGTTGGATGTGATTACAGCCGCTTATTTGCTGAGAAATTAAAAGTGCTGATACGTCAGAATTGTTTTGTGAAATTGTTCAAGCTGGATGCATTTATCACTTTTGCTCTTTTACGCCAAACAAATCCTTGTTGTCGCTCGTAAGGCAGTGGCAAGAGGCATCAGCACTTTAGTTAAACTTCTCTGAACTCTCGTTACCTTTGTGGATCTACCTGTGAAGAAATAACACGACGAAAGACTTTTGTTAATCCCTGTTTGAGACGTCAGCAGAAATATTTCACATGCAGTATTTATGATGTTTATAATGCTGGGGTCTGAATGATGTGCTGAGCCTTATTCATACTCCTGTACGTCTAATCCTCTGGATAAAAGTGAAATGCGATCAGGAGGACGCAGCTTGAATCTGAACGGTCTGCGTATGAATCCCTGATTTTCCTTTTGTCTCCTAAAAACACTGTCCTCAGGAGATTTCCAATTTCCGACTGTTTTACGCTGCCGTACACAAATGCAAATACATGTTAGAGATTTTGCACCCCCCTGTTTCTAAGACACAAACAAGGCTGAATGTTATGTGTTGTACATATATGTATGTTGATGTATTGGAGAGAACAAAAGTCTATATCTATCCATGTCGATTTTTAAATATTATTATAATTATTATTGTTGTCTGTAACGTTTCAGATGCATTGTGAAAAATGTTTACAGTTTGTTTTTTTTAATATTGAGGATTGTATGAAAAGTGTTAAATATATCCGAGGACAAATCGTTTGTTCTGGGGAAGATGGACTGATGATTAAATATAATTCAGGATTCCATGAATGAGAATATCAGTCATTTTTGTTCATTGTTATTGGCTGTAACCACCATATAAGAGCAAGGAGAAGCTCGGATCACAACACACACAGAGGGACAGTGACTCAATTCTCTGCTCCGGAGGTTTGTTACTGCACTATGTGTTGTTTGCTGATATCATTTCCTTTTCTAATGTCTTTTATTGCACCTTAAAGGCAGAGCTAGTTGTCAGTACATTTCATTGAATCCCAAAATACTCCGGGGAACTCTGACGTCAGCAGGAAAATCAATATCAAATATCAAAGGACACATTTTCTGTGCAAATCAGATTTTTAAATCAGCCAATGGAGAAAATATCCAGTGTTTACAAGAGGCAAAGCAACAAAAGGTTTGCTGTCTATAATCAGCTGAACCTTCGTGAAGTAAACAGAGTCGCCTCGGCTAGTTATGTTCAAAAGTTCTTGCCAAAGCTTATTGCATTAAGACTCACTTGTCTCTTCTCCGGCTCATCCTGGCCGTGAAGCGAGCCCCCTAATGTTACCCATGGAGCAGAAAACCACAGTCCTCATTATGTGCAAGATGTAGTCAAAACTTGATCTGAAGCGAATGTGAGACTTCATCAGTCTGAGCGAGCCGAATGGAGAGACATCTTCAAGTAACAGCCTCTTTAGAATAGGATTCCCTCTGTTTCCCCAGGCAGTGTTTCTGAACTCGCTGCAGCTGATGGATAATAAATCAGACGGGACTTTTTGGACTGAACCCACTTTAAGATACCCACTTTATTTGGCCAATTTAGACTTCTGAAGCCAGATTAGATCCAGATATATTTTGGAATGTGCTTTATTTTTTTCCACAGAACGAGGCCCGTGGATGTTTTCATCCTTCATCGCTTATATTAAAGCCTTATTAGGAAAGTAGGAAGGGATGCTTTAACGGCCAGTAAGAACAGGAGGATTGATTTACAGCAAGCAAAACCTTAGTCAATCTCCTGTGGGGAACCTGACTATTGTTTTAAGAACATGTCCTTTAAAGTCCAGCCCCCAGTCAGTAACACCGGAATGATCCTTTAAGGCACAAGAAAGAAGTGTGCATTGATGTGGAGGTCAGTCATGCTGGTCCAAACATCCCCCCATCCACGTTTTCTACATTATGTACAGGTTGAATACACACACACACACACACACACACACACACACACACACACACACACACACACACACACACACACACACACACACACACACACACACAGTGCCTTGCTGGGATCTCTTTGCAGACTCTAATGGATTTTCAGTTCTAATTGGTATTTGTCACAGCTTTCTGCATCTCCAAAAACAACACTATTGATTGAGATTCATGAGTGTTTCTTGTTG
Organism: Eutrigla gurnardus; assembly: GCF_963514095.1. Lineage (NCBI taxonomy): Eukaryota > Metazoa > Chordata > Actinopteri > Perciformes > Triglidae > Eutrigla > Eutrigla gurnardus. The sequence goes on along the minus strand of NC_139922.1, from coordinate 26,636,673 downwards.
CCTGAGGAAAACCAACGAGCCGACAGCAGCTTGTACCACCTCGGATGCATATCGATATAGAAACAGGTTACAAAACTGCAAAAAAATATAAATTAAAAAGTAATACCCTTCATTTTTCATTATGTGACCGGCTGGTTGAATCAATAATCCCTTACGAGAAGCTAATAGGCTTTAATGCAATATGAGTTAGTTTAATTTATAGACTCTGGGTTTTTAATCTTAATCGCCAATTCAGCAACATGTCTGACCTTGAAGCAACCGAGAGAAAATGTGTGTGTTTGTTTCTTTGCTTCATTCATTAAACACGTGGAGAAAAGCTTCCAGTTTCTGCTCGGACATCTCCCCCCCTCGCTCTGTCCTCGACACCTGGACCGCTACTTCAACACCAGGATCCAGGTGAAGCCGAGAGCGAGCAGATGGACGCCATCGGGCTGCCTCACCTCAGCGAGATGTCCCCGCTGAACACCATCTGTCCAAACATCTACACTCCGCCTGGTCTGCAGCGGAGCAGGATGAGGAGGAGGATGAGGAGGATGAGGACGAGGACGAGGAGGAGGACGAGGAGGACAAGAAGGACGAGGAGGAAGATGTGGATGAGGATGAGGAGGGCTGTGTGGCTCTGCAGCAGCGCTTGTGTGATTGACGTGAAAGCTTTACTGGCACTTCTACTGATATGAAAATACAGTAAAATGTTAAGGTTTTACACATAGGCTTCATTTATCAACTGTCAGGGAGGGAAAAAGCAGGAACATGTGTTTTCTGACATTTAAAAGCGAAGAATGTAATTTATTAATGGTGACCAGCATGAGAAAACTGTGATTCAGTATATTAGCCTAAAGAACTGCTTCGACTCTCCTGTTTGGTGCCATATAAAGGTGAACTTTACATTTAATTATGAAACATTATATGTTACTCCAAAAGAGCTATGATATTTAAATCCATTAGGTAAAATAAACAACATTTCCCTCCCGTAATCAGGACATAATAATTATATATGAGATGGAAAAAGAAGGCTGCTCCAACAACCTTCAAACAATGTTGCTCATCAGCAATAACCTTAACAAATCCTGCCAACGAGGCATTGAGTACTAGCCAATCAGAGGCAGAGTAGGGCGGGTCTTTGGGGAATTTGTTTTTTTCTGCATGCAGTATAAATGTGTTATTTTCTCTTCTTCTAAAAATAGTGCATTTGAATATATCTGCATACTGGGCTCCGTAAACAGTCCTAAATGATAAACTGGGTCTGACTGGAAAGCAGAGATGATCCAATGAACTGTTTTCATGTGTGAGGATGTTAGTCTCCATAGTAACCATCTTGACGTCAATGTATAGGATGACCTGTCGTGACCTCTAGTAGTCACAGCCCCCTGAAACTTTACAGCCGATGACATCCAGGGGACGTTTTCCTCCTTATATTGACAGTAAGGGGCTTTATGAGCAGTTCAGAACAGGAAGTGCTCGCCTCCAATCAAGTTCTAGAAACCAAATCACAGCATTGACTTTTCCGTGGTGTTCCTCAAGGTCTTGGTGTCTTTGTGTGTTTTTTTAAAAGGGATTTTTTATCAATTGTAACCCAGATTTGACCCAAAGATTACAACTAATGAGACATAAGTGAGCATGGGAATGGCCATCAATTAAGGAATTACAATGTATTTCTTATTTATGTCCAGAACGTCTTTACACACACTGCTGACCTGCATCTCAGATTCATCTTCAGGTTCCCAGCTTTCAGATGACGTACAACACTTTTGTGTAGCATCTTCTGCTGACCTGTTATCTCCCCTAAAGACCCCTAAAAAAGGACCAGCTGGATCCATGTGGGTCTCTAAGGGTTAACAAGCACAGATCATTAATGGCAGCACTTTATAGGATGAGTGTCCTTCTTCTCCGTTGTCAGCATATTTGATTGAGAAAGTGACCTCCGACGAGGCGTGACTAACACAGCTGTGTCCATTGTGTATTTTTGATAAATATCCATTTCCTTGTGTACGCAGGCAGTTCACTCCTGATAAAATCTATGCAAGTCAGCGGTTACAAAAAGGATGTTCTGCATTTCTATGAATGAAGTAATCAAGTTAAGTAATTAGGGCTTTGCTAGCAGGGATGTTCATGTTTCACACAAACACACTGACATTATATTCACAAGGTATATGATTAAGTTATTGTGTCACTGCATGTCAATTTCAACATCATCTTTGTTTTCATACTCAGTCTAATGTTTTATATATTCATTACATTCTCTGTAAACCTGCTTCCACTCCTCATAATGGGAGAATGGTGTGTTGAACCCCCCCAACAGTTCATTTAGAACAGCCGGCCTTGCTGCCGCTCCCACAGGCCGCTGCACTACGTCTCCCGTATATAGAGCTTTATCTCTGGACATTAAGCTCCTATCTTCTATATACATTATTCTGCCACAATGCAACACAGGATATTACTCTGATTTGATTATCTGTCTGGCTGAGAGCGAATTAGATTAGACGTTTTCCAAATACACAACCACATAGCGGTGTAAACAGCTGGGAGCTGAAGAGGAAAGCATCATGAGATTTTTAGATAAAATGAATGCGGGAGGTTGATTCATCTCTAATTCACTTTACAGACATTTCTGTCTGGAAAGATTAAAAATGCCTCGAGAACAACATGAAAAAAGCATCGACCGGGCAGAGCTGGGAGGGGCTTGATAAGACACGCCCAGTCGCATCAGTAGCATCTATCATCGATTTATTTTCTGTAACCATATATTAAGATGATTCATTTTAGGGCTTATTAGTTAAAAAGGTTGAACCAAAACATGTTGACAACAAAAGAAGAAAGTTTCAGATTTGCTCATAGATGAAATCGGAGAACAATAGCCAATAGCACAAACTGCAAAATTCAGGGGGGGTTTAGCTCAGGAGGTAGAGCGGGTTGGCTGGTAACCGCAACATTGCCGGTTCGATCCCCGGCTCCTCCTATCTGAGTGCCTGGTGTCTCTGAGCAAGGCACCTCACCCTTATGTCGCCCTGCATGGTTGACTCTGCCGTCGGTGTGTGAATGGGTGAATGTCAGTCATTACTGTAAAGCGCTTTGGATAAAAGCTATATAAATGAGGACCATTTACAATATGCATCCAAACTTGTTTCTTGCTCCAAAAATAGAAGTAATACGACAAATATTCTGTCTATTTATTTAGCCAACAGTTATAGTTCACATCTAGGAGGAGAAGGGACATTGAACTGTTTTCCATGGTATCACAGGAAACGTCCAAGTGTTTAGGGTTTATCCTATCCTAGCAAGCTAACTGTGGTTAGAATGAGTTTCACGTTGTTGCACATCAGTGGGTTTGGTTGTGTATTATATTACATTTTCAGAATGTTTTTCCCAAAGCTAATGCAAGTTTCAAAAAAAGACTTCTAGCGAGAAAAGTCGGCTGTTTTTCAGAGCTCGGGGTGTTTGGAGTCTGGTGTTATATCAATGCTGCTGCTGACTCTCATGCATTCTTATGGGGTGGAGAAAAGTCCATTTGCAGAGGTATGGATTTAATTCCTTGGACCACAGCTCACAACTAATTACCTTTCTGGGTGCAGCTCGGACTCATGACTCCACATTAGGGCTCAGTATATTTGAGATTTACTCTGTTTTATATTCAGCTGAAAGAAAACGTCCTCAGCCTGTAGTTTTTAATGATATTCTGTTGAGATATTCATGTGGGTGCTGCTGTGTCTTCACATTATTTAGTGATTGGGAATATTAACATACTAACATGTATAGTATCAATAATTCAGATAACTATAAACTTTACCCGAGGAAGACCACTTCTTAATGAAACGTTGTGTCCCGGTGACTGATGATCTCAACATAAGCAACCTGCTTAGCAAATGTTACGCCAAATAAATGATCTTAAGAAAAATACAATTCAGTGGTATTGGCTTTTTACAATAATATGAAGAATACAAGATACAAAAAGTGAATCATATTAAATCACCCTCTTTCTTGGGATTCGAGAGAAAATACCCAAGGAGCCTAAGAGGGAATTAAATGACACTAAATTTAAAGGGTCATTATATTAATATGATAACTAACCAACAGTCCACTGAGGCCAAACAAGTTTATGAAGCCAACTTCTTGTCTCACCAGTAAATCAGTGTCTTTAATCCACTGTAGTTTCCTGTCATGTGTTGGCCAACGTATACCGTCAAGCTTTCATTCAAACCAGTTAAAGAGTAACTGGATAGAGAAATGCGTCGCTGCTTGATTCTCCTGAGCAGCAGTGGGAGAAAAAGCGTGACTTCTGTCATTGAATAATCACGTTACGTTCTGCTGACCTCGCACACGCAAGCCCACATTCCTTACGTCAGATTTAATAATCCCAAAAGTACAAATTTAACTGGATTAGAGCTCCAGGAACATCTTAAAATAGGGAGTCGAACATACATCAACAGGGTGTGTGTGTGTGTGAGAACGGTCTTATGAGTCTATGATTTAAGACTATTGCTATAAATACTTATAAATACTTTCTACTCAGTGAAACCATGGACAAGGAGAGTCATTACGCAAATTCACTTTCATCATGTAAAGTGAACCTCCCCCTCCTTTGAGGTCGTCCTGTTCTCCTTGTCCCTCATCAAACACTTCTCCCAACACCACATCAGTGGTCCGACACAAAGAAAGCAGCGTTTGTGATGAAAGCAGGGAAACGATGCCAGCTGGAGAAACCATCCTCTCATTACGATGCGAGAGTGAGCGATAAGGCTTCCAGCTGTGGTACGGCCAGCAGGGATGGATGCTGCTCTACCTTCAGCCTCAGACCTGCCGGTAATCTCTCCACTCACTCATCCAGATACAGCTCAAACTGACGTGTCCTTACTTCTTCAGCCGGACTCGTCCGTCCTCTGGGTTATCTCGGCTCCTCAACCACACCGGAGGCATCAAACGTGAAGATTAGACGGGAGGCCGGGATCAGGGAGACCTGCTGAGCAACACGAGATTTACGGGAATCGGTGTAGTTAGTAAAGACTATAACGGCATATTTAACTCTTCGTCATAAATATTGATGAGAAAAAGCTTAAACACTTTGGACGCAGCGCAGCTTTTTGTTGATTTACAAGCGTACATTTTCAGTCTTTCTTAACACCGTTCTTACCATTAAAAAATAAATAAATACAAATAAGAAGTGAAGCCCTGAGTTGGCTGCTAGCCTAGTTGGCTGCTGAGTTAGATACTACTACAACAATTTCAGAGCGAAGCAGACAATAGGAAGGTTTGAAAGGTGAAAACAGGTTAAAAAGATAGAGATGGAAGCTAATGTTGATAACAAGCAGCCCAGATCTCATCAAACAGCCCAACGCTGTTGGGCTGTTTGAAAAGTAGCCCCACTGGATGAAAACCAGCCCAATCTGGCAACGCTGATCAAGTTTAGTTTACTCGTCAAACAGTTAAAATTAAGTCCCGCCTCCAACTGGGCAGCTAGTCAATCATGATAGGGTGGCACCTGGGAGGTCAAACATCGGCTTACTAGGAAACTTGACTGAAACAGGTTATTGGTAACAGCTGTTCTTTACTGACTATGATGAGTCACACAGTATGTCTACTGTAAAGAAGCCCCGCCCCGTCTTAATCACCTGGATTCTGTCCAACATGAGTCCTGCACCTCATTAGGATGCTCCTGCGGTCCGTCTGCCTCTGTAGTGCTGAGCTCCGAGTCTCTAGAAAGAACCTGTGAAGGGGATGAAGGTCTGTTCCATCACGGCTGCTCACTGACCGTCACAAGTCATCACAAGTCATCACAAGTCCTCACAAGTCCTCACAAGTCACACGTCATCCTTTCACTCCACTGAATCCTGTCCAGAGAAAAAGAGGGAGACTACAAGAGAACAAGACAGGCTGGGTCAGGAAAACACAGGAAATTATATTTGACTTTAAAAAGATTAAACATTGAGACTTACGGCCTTTTTTCAGCGAACCTGGATCAGTCGAGATTAGCTGTCGACAGACATAGAGATTCACACTCACTCACCCACTCACTCACTCACTCACTCACTCACCCACTCACCCACTCACTCACTCACTCACTCACTCACCCACTCACTCACTCACCCACTCACTCACTGCCATCTCAGGACGTTGGATATATTTTGTTGCATATGGAGTTTTGTAGATTACAGTTTCATTAGAAAAGCATGAATTGTGAAGGTATCGCCTACAGACAGATGTCAAATTAAAGAGAAATACAATATAAAGTGTGTTGGTAAAGTGTTTTCCCACCACATTCTGATATAAAGTATTCATGATACTTGCCAAAAAGCCTGCCAAAATTCAGCCAATGAGCAGGTCGAAGAAAGAGCCACCCTTTATTTATTTCACTGAAGTTATGATTTGGTCCACGTTCTTCTGATTTACATTTCCAGTAGCACTTATTTGTATAAATTGAGGACATTCTGGATGATGATGAAGAAAAATAGCAGATAACTAGCCTCCCACACATCTCAGAATCCGAGATGATGGTTTTTATTCACACAGAAGTCACAACGGAAGTCACAACTTTTCCAAATGTTGTGAATAAAAGCGATAAAATGTGACAAATGTTGGTTCTTCCTGGCAAATAAAAGTTTATCCTTTCTTACTTCACTCTCCAGCCTGAATCCAGCGAGTGTGAGAGAGGGGGTCAGAAATCTTCCAGTTAAGCATTATCAAGAATCGGCAATAAAAAGATAAGAAAGTAATCTGCCCTCGGGTCAGTTTTATCCTCTTTCATGGCCGTGATTGAGTGAAACAGAAACTCTGATTTTTCAGAAAATGTCAGCTGCAGGGATTTCAAATAATATAAGTGTTATTATTTAACGTAAAAAAAATAAAGTCTGCAAAACACATGGAACATTAAATGTCACTGTGTTGTTGTAGATGCAGATGTTTATCAATCAGCACCAGTCAATAACATAACGTAACGTTAAGTACGTTAACATCATCGTCTGTGATTCCTTTCAGATCCCATCACAACAACGTCACATCATCGGCATATCGTAGACGACCCGGCCGCACATAAAAACACAGGTCGGAGGCACCAAACGTCCCAAGATGTCTCCCTGAAAACACAACCAGCATCACGACTCACTACTACTCACTACACTGCCATCAGTGTGATCATTCAACATGAGATCCTGCATGCGTGAATGGAATCTCATGAATTATCATTTGAGTTGCAGCTACAGTGTATTTAGACATTCTTCGTAAAAGCAAAGATAATATATATAAGAAAATAAAATAGGAATATATAATATAATATATATATATATATATAATATGTAAAAAAAAAACAGCAGCTGTGTATGTTTTGGCATGTTTTTATTATTTAGAATATATATATATATATATATATATATATTCTCTTCAGCTCCCTCTCATTCTCAACACAATCTATGAATTGCATTCACACTCGTTGCACTTCATCATCTGATCGCTTTATCAGCGAGCGTCTCCCTCAAACTTCCTCTCCCTGGTTCATAAACACTGATCCTTTTAACACCTCAACCCCCCCCAGGTGAGTCTGGTTGCTCTCCCTCAACACTCACCATACATCTTATATAACCAATTATACAGCATGTCTCTCTTCCCCCTGTGTTTTCATCCGTTATCAATGGAAGCTGCATGTGATCAAACTGCTTTTCCACTGAGTTTCTGTGAATATTTATGCTCCGTGACTTCATGGAACATACAGTCTATCTCATGTTCTAATTTAGCAGGCGCTTCTTGTCTTTTGCTTCTCTACATACAGTATATATATATAGAAAAAATCAAAGAACCAAACCCTCCACCTAAACCTTTCCCTTCCTTCGAAGTTGGCAGTGATAAATGAAGCATCTCTTCATGGTCTGTTCTGCTTTTCTTATTTCTAAAGGTCAGTTTTTATTATTTAGAGTAATTCATTATTATTATTATTATTAGGCTATTATTATTATTATTGTTATTACTTTTATTATCTCTTTTATTAATTACTTGGGGAAAGTGATGAGTCATACCTGTTGGTGTTGCGTGAGAGTGAAACACGTAAATCACACGTACGGCTTATCATTATCTATTGACGTGTTAAGTGATTTAATTCTCCTTTTTTCATTGGAAGTCTTTGTGCCTGTAAATCACTGAACATATTAATGACTCAAACATTAAATGCATCTTTCAACATCATCCTCCTTTTATGATCCAGAGACATAAATTACATGAGTGAAAGCCCCACATCTACACTTTCAACAGTTTTCCTCAAAAATAGGATAATGTGAAGTTCATCATGAAGCCGTTTCTGTGTGTTTTCATATGATTTGCATGTTTCTGTTAATAACTACACGTCATTTTCTGCAAGAACAGACATTCACGTCATTTGAATTAATTCACTTCAAATGGCCTTTTGTAAGACACAATTAGTGCTTTAATTATATTCTAATGTTTATTTTTCTTTCTATATCAGTTTGCTCATTCACATTAATGTACGCTTTGTTTCACCACAAGGTAAAGTCAGGGTTTGTGAATAAAAGTCAGTTTGAACACTCATGATCCATTCTCTCTTAAAGGTGCTACTCATAACATTCAGCCACTAGATGGCGCCCCCTCTCTCTTGCCCTCCTTCCTTTGCAATCACTTCACAACAACAAGTGGTTGCCAGTTCTGTCCAGCATGTATGTAGGAGTGTGTATCTGGTTGTGTATCCGGGCTTCGACAGGATTAACGGAGAAGTTCTGTGAAACCGAGAACGACGGCTCTTTACTCGACAAGTTTGTTGCCTTTAGACCGTCGGTCGAGTGGAGCTAAACTCACACAGATATGTCAGTGACGAGTCTATTATCATACTGGAGTCGTCCTGAAACCCAGAGATGAGTCAGCTTGTTTGGTTCCTTCGTTATCCAATCAATCTTTTTTGAATGGATTTTTAATTAGATGCCTGAAACACAAGCTCAAGAGAACGTTTTCTTCTACATGAGACCGTTCAGACCTGCTACCTCCAAACTAACTAATCACATCATTCTACAGTCCAGTTGCACATTTAATTACAATTTGGGGAAATTAGCTTGAAGGTGATTCTGAGATATCAGGCACAAGAGAAAGAATCGGACGGACAACTTGTGTGGAGGCATCAAAACTTTTCTACAATCCTTGACCCACTTTAGCTTTGAGAAGCAGTTCTTAGAGGGTCTTATAGGAACAAGTCTACCACAGTCCTGAATACCAGGAAAGATCTCACTTCCCATGAGCGTGTATTTATTTGCATAAATAAATTTGTTTATTTATGCAAATGTTATAATTAATAATGGCAATCACTATGCAAATGTACCATTGGGTAAACATTTATTCTAGCTTTATTATAATAGAGATGGAGTGAAAACATTCCCACGGCTGATGGCGAGAAGGTCACTCGACTGCTACGGCACAAAGAGAGGGGGGAGCGAGGGGGAGAGCGAGGTTAGAATCAATGTTGTTTGAAGTGATGACTCAGGTGCCCTTGGTGAGGCAGAGGAAGGTGGAAACAATGAGTTCTGAATTCAGTCCAAGTTGCCACCGGCGGCCAATCAGCCGGTCCCACGGGGAACCAGGAGAACGGTGACACTGAGCACACGGCGGACCGCCACATTAATACATAAATCATGCAATCAGGGATCTAACGGAAGGGCGGGACCACAGCCGATCCACAGAGCGAAATCACGCTAAAGGGTCGAAAGAAAGCATGGTGACGCTACGCTTCCGTGACGACCACATCGGTCGGGGCGGAGTCAGCGGCTGGCACCGCCATATAAGGGCAGCGGAGAGCGACGGCCGTGAGAGAGCTCGTATAACAACACACACAGAGGGCGAGCGACTTCTCTCTCTGCTCGGGTGCATCACTCATATATCTTTACTAAAAGCTGTTTGCTGCTACATTTATGCTCTGAATGGTACAGAAAACTGCTTTAAGGCTTTCTGAACATTTCCGAGCATGAATGTCAATTTCTACACATTTGTAAGACATTTCCACATGAACACCGTCATTGATGTGTTTCGTGCAGTACAGTCATATCATTTAATTAATAGCTTGGTGTGTGCGTGGTGTTCTTTCAGGGTTTGGGTTTGTGCTGCAGGCGGCTGACATGGATTATCACAGTAAAAGACTTGCACTTTAAAGTAGAGGGAATATTTATTTCCCTCTCAAAGCCACGCACACTTAGAAAGGAGGAACGGTGATTAATGTGGCTGTCACAGAGGGTCGGACATCGCTGGAATATTAGGCTTGTTTGTATCGGTTGTTAAGTGTCGGCTGTGAGCCAGTAAAGTCAAAAGTACCAGTAAAAGAAGTGTTTTCATGCTCTTCACGTATTTCCACAACTCACGGCCACCGAGCGTGTCGTGTTTCTGCACTACGGAGGAGTGACGTACAATTTATTTTTTCTCTTTGCAGAAACAATGGCCCAAGGCTTTATTCTTTATTTCTTTACTTGAAGATATGTGAAAGAAAAGGAGTGTAAGATGCAGATAAGAGGGCCTTCAAGGCCGAGTGACTTCAGAGAACAAACGTGTACTTTATCACAACTAGTCGCCACGTCTCTGTTCATGCCGACCTTTTATAACGTGTTTCAACCCTAGAAGACAAGAAGACACACAAAGAAGCTCCACAGTTTAATACGATTCTGAGAAGAAAACCAGACCTGAGGGAATCTGGCTCTGGTATCCTTGTTGTACTGAGGGTCAACTCATAGTCTCCCGAGTCTCAGAATGGACCTGAGATGCACCTCTTTTTAAAAGCCACCTGAACGATTCTCTCCTCTGTTGACTATAGAAGCTAAAACAAGCTCACTTACCAGATGAACCGGAGCTTTGTGACGGGAAGGACGTCGGCAGGATGAAGCTTCAAGGTTAACATGATGACACCTTTGACTAGGAATCACAAAACACACATTAGATGCAGGCAATTACACACTGTGTGTGTGTGTGTGTGTGTGTGTGTACAGTCATGTGTCTGTTGACTCTCGGTTATAGAACACACTCCAATTAACAGAGGCTATAAGATAAAACCACATAGTCATAGCGTCATCGTCTGTTGGTTTAGATAAAAAAACAAAAAACGCTGAAGCGGGCGTTTTCAAGAGTGTTTTCAGTTGGGAAAAAATGCTTTGGTCAACCCTTAAAGTCGCAATATAAAAACACATACAACTACTCAGACTAGACAACGCTGTGGTAGCTACCTGTCAATCAGCAGGTAAGCCCCGCCCCCTAAAGCATCCCCTGCTTTCTGGTCTGGTGGACTCTAAATGGACCATCATGTACTAAATGAACATCATGCTGGATTGAAGAAGACTTGAAACTAGAGATTGAGACCATAAACTCATGTTTACAATGTTTACTGAGATAATACATCAAGAGAGAAGTAGGACCATTTTCTCATAGACTTCTATACAACCAGAGAGGAGTCGCCCCCTGGTGGCCAGCAGAGAGAAGTAGGACCATTTTCTCATAGACTTCTATACAACCAGAGAGGAGTCGCCCCCTGGTGGCCAGCAGAGAGAAGTAGGACCATTTTCTCATAGACTTCTATACAACCAGAGAGGAGGCGCCCCCTGGTGGCCAGCAGAGAGAATGACAGTTTAAAGCTCTTCAACTTTGGCTTCGCTTTTCAGAACTGGAGGTTGCCGCCTGAATAAAAAGATTAGTTTTTTCTGAGTGGCTTTTAATGTAATTAATTACCGAGGGTGAAATGTTAAGCATGCGTTTAATGAATTCATATGTTAATCAACTGCCAAGATAACAAATCATGTGCAGAACAAGAGATGGGGGAGAGAGAGAGAGAGACCTTCACTTGACATGCAATTAACCAGTAAAAAAAAAAAGCCTTACACAAGATGAAATCTCACCTCATGACGCAAGAACTGGTGTTGCCTCTGCGAAGGTGTGATGTATGCCGGGTGTAGGTGGACTGCTGGTATGTGGGTGGAGTACAGAACATACAGATGTGGATCTGATTCAGATCCTCACGTAGAACATTCAAATCTCTGCTAGCCTCCCATCGGCCCCATTTTCACGCTGTCGCTGTGGAAACGGATGAATAAATGACCCTAATGCAACGGAGAATGCATCACATGTCAAATAAATGTCTTTAATGCATTCTGTCGATGAAAAAGCACACAAACAGTATAATAACATCTATTTCAATGTCTGCACTGTAACCACTTCTCTTGGCTGACGAGACCATTAAACGAGATGGTGTTAGCGCTACCGCTAGTGCTGGATTTGTTCAAAGGCTAAGCAGTGGGGCCATCAGTCATTAACTGGCTCCCCCGCTGAACAGTAATGTGGGTTACTCAGTACGTCTGGGGCTCCCTCGAGGCTGGTGAAGGCCGTTAGTCAGCACAGCGGTGACGCGTCCCAGAGGACACCATGCAGCGGCTGGACCTCCGCCAACGTCAAGGTTCACTTTTAGCAGATATGCTTTACTAAATGAACATCATGATTGAAGAAGACTTTGAACTACAGATTGCAACCATGAACTCATGTTTACAATGTTTACTGAGATAATTAATCAAGAGATATTCTCATAGATTTCTATAGATCAGAGAGGAGTCGCCCCCTGATGGCCAGCAGAGAGAAAGCAAGTTTAAGGCACTTCAGGATTGGCTTCATCTGCTAGTCTGGAGGTTGCCGCCTGGTCCCCGACACGATCCAATTATCATTACAATTATAGAAGCATATTTAGAAGAGCACCGTGAGCCACAACGAGCATCTGCAGGTTCATCCTGAGCAGATGTCCATCCAAAATCATCCCCGTGGAGTCGATGAAGCATGCGGATCCGAGGTACCTGAGGTTTTGGCACGTTGGCCTCTTCATCTGAAAAAGCAATTTCCACCTGAGCTTCACCTGATGCAAATGAGGAAAGTGTTCAGCCTGCCATTTAAATTCATACAAGTCCCCGATAAAAGGAAAGGCAGCAAGCAAAGGTAGTACATCATGTTTGCATAGTGGTAATTTAAAATCCTGCTCATGTGGAACCGTTGTAAGAATCATTTCCTCATCGCTTTCATTCCATTGACTTCCGCTGCTTTGTTCACAACAATAAACTGTGCACACGTAGTTTTACTGCTCAGAGAAATAACAGCACACACTTTATGAACAGCTTCTTAATTGCACTTGCACCTCTACAGGATTTGCTTTGACCCCCAAGCTATTTTTAGTGCTCTGGGTCATGCAGCAGCAGAGTCAGAAACAGAGGAAGGGAGCAGCTTCTGCTTGGGCTTTCTACTCCCTGGCTGCTTTTGCCTCCATGTCCATGTTCGTCTCAACTGTAAATTATTATTTTTATAATAATAATAATAATAATAATAATAATAATAATAATAATAATAATAACGACCTACCTAAGGACTTGAATGAAGTCGGAGTGAAACATGTATTTTAAGTTAAAAAAGTATTTCTTAAAGGATTGGTGTATTTCATGCAACCTTGGTCTCTTCATGTGTGGGTCTTCATCGCCATCTACTGGTCAAATAGACAAAAGACATGCAGTACTGTCGTCCTGAGCCGGAGTTGGAGGGGAGACGCAGACGGAGGTGGGATGTATTAAGGTACAAATACTCAAGGAGAATTTTCAGGTATCTGTACTTTACTTTATATCTGTACTGTTTACATTTTACCCTTCCTTCATAGGGATACTTTTTACTTTGACCAGTGTTTGTGAACACAAGTATCCGTACTTCTACTGGTGTAGAAGACGTCCGCCCTCTTGACACTTCTTCATACGGACAGATTGAACAAATAAAACCAGATGCCCGGACGTTACGGGGGAACAGGCTTGTGGATCATTAGTGGGAGTGAATGAATAACACTAACTATGCATGGGTAAAAAAAACACAAAAAACAGTTCCGTAATGCTGCATGTCAAAGATTCAATCATCCAAAAACGTGAGGCAAAATAAACTTTTTTTTCCAGAATTTTATTCTTTAAATTATTTTATAAAATCTCATTTACGTTTCAATATATATATATATTTATATTTATTTACTTTTTTCACCGATTAACAATTTTGGCTATTATCCCTTTCCACCCCCATGAACGCCCACAGTTTGATCGTAGTCCATATCCATTCATATAGACATTGTGCAATGATCCTCAGTGCCAAGGTGGGGGGGCGAGGGGGGGATAGAGGGGAGACATGTAGGGTTGGAGGGGGGTTAGAGGTACGGGTCTGGGCCTTGTACAGAGCATGCCGAGGGGGGAGGGGGGGGGGGGGGGCTGCCTAACTACACCACCACTGTTCACATCAGTAAGATAACCACACAGAGAGGTAAAGGGAGTACTGACTTCCACAATGACTTGAGTGTGTCCGGTGAGTTAAACCAATCATGTTCAAATGGCTCAATGTATTCCATGACATGAAATAAAAATAGCTCTTCAGTTTTTACCCCCCCCCCCCACATCAGTAATCTACACCCACTGATGAATTGAAAGTAAGTTATTTTCACCAACAACGAGATTCAAACAGCGCCCACAAACTTAGCAGCAGCCCCGAAGACCGTTTAGCCCTTTGACCTCCGAATGACCCGCTCCAAGTCCAGGTCCGGCCACGGTGACGCGAGCAGGTAAACCATGTCCACTCTTTCTGGGCTTCTTTAAAAAAAGGCCAACATCTACACGAGGCTAAACTTCAGAAAAACCACGAGATTTCATGTTTACATGAACTGTACAGCCGGGTTCCGTCTTCCCCACTCCGACAACATATTTGTTCTTCATTTGGCAATTTGATCACTCTTCTAAACTCATGGCTCAACACTTCTGAACGTCCTCTTTGTTGCTGGTATGATTCGCGGTGAACAGAGTTGTGCAACTGAAATATATCTATGATAAATATTTCTTATGTAAAAGAGAGATGAAAACAAAAAAACAGTTGCTCACCTCCCGTGAGGTTACTCCCCAAGTTTAGCTGTCGTCAATGCAAAAACGTCTCTAGAAGCCTCGGCTACGTCCAAACAACAAACACAGCTTTATAGGAGAAGGAATGAATGAAAGCATGAGGTCATCCACTGTAAACAAACATGTCTGCTCAGGCAATATCTGTAAGCAAAACTCTAAATCCTCCTTCAATTCCTGCACATTTCCATTTATCAGGAAACTGCTGTCCACGGTCTGGTCTGTGGTGCGCCCTCTAGAGGAACCACCAGTAAACACATGCAATGCCGGTTGTCAAAAAGAAGTATGTTGGACCCTTTAGACGGCCTGCGTGGTAGTTCATCCACCCTCGTGTGCATGTCTGAATCCCTTCCTCAGCTGCGATACAAGGTCATGCATTTCCTTCACGTAGCCTCACAGAACCACGTTAATGTTTAACCTACAGGCCGGTAAAACGACGTCAATGACAACTTAAAAAGCTACTCCATAAGACAGCTGAATGAGCTTAAGGCATTTGGAGGTTATTGCTAACAGACGTTAAGGCTTTTGGTTGCCGAAACAATCTGTCAAAATAACCCAGACTTGTTTTTTTTGTGTTTTTTTTTAAATATGAAATGTGATTTTAAATTAGCCCTTGGTGACTATCAACTGCTCGCACATGCGGAGAATGAAAGCCTGATCACTGAAGGTAGATTCTACATTTCTGACACAAGTTAGCAGAGTTTACTTTCCCAGCCCTTCAAGTAGATCGATAAATGAGTTTTCAGGAAACGTCCACGGCTAAATGGCAGTTGGCTTGCTTGAGGAAACTCCTGCTAACCGTGTGCACCAGATCACAGGCCTCAGAGAGCGTTCAGGGTCTGAAAACGGGACAAATAAGCAAACAGTGTGCTGTACAGGCAGGCGGACGCAACAACACCAATCCCTGTGATGATATAGTGCAATAGCCGTGTGATTCATTCCACATCTGCAAAGCTGAAATATTAAATGTCACTATGTCAGAAAGACGACTTCATCGGACGTCTCCTTCGTAAAGAAGCTCGTCAGATGTAAGTGGTGCACTTTGTGTGATTCTTAGTGGAGAGAACTTCACTTCGAGGTCAGCCCTGAAGTTAAGCAAAAAGTAACTTATTACACTGTGGTGTTGTAATGAACAGCAACATATACAAGTGGTACACAACGCAATGCAATCCGGCACCACATTTAACTGGCAGGCGGAGCTTCACGATGGTAGTACTTGCTGTAGGGATACTGCGTTGAACTGCTTTATGATTTTACGCATTTTCATGTTTTATGTCCACAGAAACTGGAAAACAGCTACAAGACAGAAAACTTTGCCCCGTGGGGTTCAGAAGTATCATCTATGACCTCTCTAAACCTTTAAAAGCGATTCAATCGGCTGATTGGAAGAGGAGATGGTTTTTCTATTCGCCGGGCTAGTTTGAAACCACAAAAACCAAACTGGGTGTGTAAGCGGACGCCTTTTTGAGGTAGACAGAAACCGTATGGAAGTTTTTCACTTTCACACTGTCTAAAACCAAATCAGTCGGCTCACACGCTGTCAAAACAACCAAAATCAGGTGGCGTGTGGCCCCCGGGGGCGGCACTTCCTGCGACTCCACCGGAGACTGACAGGAAGTGACTGATCGGGTCGGGGGGGCCACCGCGGACCACGGCGGTCTTAAGGAGTGTAATGAAAGGGAATGGAACGGACACAACTAAACAAGCAATTCATTAGAAATAAGTCAACGCCGCGCGTCGTCAATGTCTCACATCAACAGCAGCATTTAAACCTCAGTCACATGATCAGAAGCAAATCAGGGAGGGGAGGGGGGTTCATTTACAAGGCAGAATCTTTTAAATAGAATATATGGCATCTGACCATTGGCTCAATGTGTCCCTTTGAGATATCTCCCACCCCACAGACAGAAGTTCATAACCCCAAAAAATCTCAATGCCAGACCTCATGCCCATTTAACAGTCTCACATTGTTCTAGAGAATAGAGATTAAAAATATATACTATTGACTTATTGACTTCCAGTGTATGTTTTCTCTGTTTTTCTCTATTATTTTTCAAGTTTAAAAAGATCTCCTGTGTCACAATGCAAGCTCAGAGGTCTTTTATATACACACGCGCACGCACACACACTCTCTCACACACACATATATACTGTATTTATATATATATATTATATATATAGAGGAATTTTTAGCTGAGAAGTTAGGCAAAGTATACATGTTCATTTGGACAGAATTCATTCAAAATGAGAAGGAATTAAACTCCCTTTTCTCCAGTTTTCCCTTTTGAGGAGGACAAAAATGTGAGGAATTGGGGGAAGCGCTACAACATCACATGACTACTCAAGAGCAGGTAGCTAAAAGGAAGAAGAAAGATTAAAAAAAGGCCTGAACTTGTACAAGGCAGAGAGATGGGCAGACGATATGGCTCTCTGTGTGCATTCCAGGGCCCGACGGTCAGCAAAATGTACAACGTTCAAGAGAGGGGGAGAGAGCAAAACGACGGGGAAGATAGTGGATGAGTTGTTCAAACAGAGCTGAAGCATTAGTGCCAGGCTGAAGGGGAGAACAAATATTCAGTCTGCCTGATTCATCGGTACACCAGGTGAGATATGGTGCCAGACTTGTAGTTGAGCTGATGGTTGGGCACAAAGCTGTGCTGGGGATTCTTCCGCGTGCAAATATCCTTCGCGTACAAGCCCATGCACGAGTCACATGACACCTTGGAGCAGTTCACACAGGTGTGCGACGCCCCCGGCTTGTTGCAAAACCCGCACCGCGAACCCCCCAGGCTCAGCCGCTCGCTGCTGCCTCCCTTTGGCGTCGTCAAGGCAACAGACTTGCTTGCAAACAGCTTCGTGGACATGAGGGGTTTCTCCACCATCTGGGGGTGGGGGTGGGGATGGGAGTGCGAGTGGGTCAGCGTGAGGGGGTGCGGGTGGAGATGGGGGTGGGAGTGAGCGTTGGAGTAGACGGAGAGCTTTTCCTTGACGGGAATGTATCCGTCGAGGGGGCGCGGGGATTTGGGGTGGTAGTCCTGGATGCCGCAGCAAGGGGAAGGGTCCACATCATGACAGGCAGGACAGAGGATCATGTCACACCTCTGGCAGGAGGCCATCGAGGAGCAGCCCAGCCCACAGCCCTGACACTTCACACTGCCATGAGCTTTGAGCAGCCACGCATCCCTCACATCCCGAGGCTCTCTGGATGGGGGTCGAGAGGGGGTCTGCCTGCCTCCCGTCCCCACACCCCTCTCTGTGTACAAGTCGATCTCATCCAAAGAGGACAGGTGGTAGGACGTGTAAGCATCGGCAGGGGGAGGCGACTGAATCGGGAAGAAATCCGCCACGGGGCTGTAGGAAGGCGGAGCTGCCACAGAGAAGAGAGACGCCGAGGTGCTGGGCCTGATGATCTCGTCCTTCATGTCCTCCTCCGTGTCCACAAACAGAGGCTCCTTCCTCAGACTCAGCGAGGCCTTCAGGACAGGCTTGCTGACGGCCGCGTGCCAGTGACCGGCCCCGTCGGTGACGTCCACAGACTTGGATGGTCGGCTTCCTCGCCTCAGGTGGTGGCCGTGAGGCCTCTCTATATCCAGCGGCCGCACGGACAGCCGAGCCATATCCGCCCCGAGGCTGTCGCGCCGGCGGAGCGCCTCAGCGCAGCCGGCGGCGTCATCCCTGCAGCCTCTGCGGAGCTCCAGGGCCTCCAGCTCCGAGGCCGAACCTCGGGCCAGAGCCACGACCTCGCCCAGAAGACGACACTCTGCCTGGGCCAGGAAGAGCTCAAACGCCAACTGCCGGAGATGAGTTGTGCCCCCCGGATGCTCCTGCAAATGGAACTGCGAATTGTGGTCACAGGCGTAGCCGATGGTGCGCAGGAGAGTTCGGAGTTCAGCGTCAGGAATGGCAGACTGCAGATGGTACACGTACGGGCCAGTGAAGGTCTGAAAGAGAATTAATTAGCATTAAAGGCAGCCAGTTCAAACAGCTGCTCTCCAATATCATATACATCAACATATCGGTTAGTTTTGGCTTCTGTTTAAGCAAAATTACATTTTAAAGAGATTAAGATTATTTGATTGTTCTTTACTAAAAAAGATATTCAGTAATAAAACATTTCTTAATAAAATGTACAGCGATTCCAGTATGTTTCAGTGCTGTATCGTTTTGATTTTCAGGTCGGTTCAGAGATTTTCATAAAGACTTGGAATAAAAGGCTTGTTTCTTCATGGAACCTGTAAACGATATTAATGAATACGGTGGGTAGAAACTAGCATCTTGTGAACCTTTGGTGGACCTTTGAAGTGATAATTCACAGTGGTTAACGTAGCATATAGCAGGATATGCCGCTTGCTTTATTCAAAGTAATAACATTGCATTTCCTTTGGCAGTATTTCAGGTATTCAGCTGAATATTCTGTTTGAAACTACAGAGATATGCACTCCGTAGGGGAATATGATATTGGATGCTGATGGCTAATGCCGTTTCAAAACATTTCCATAACAGAGTAATTGTTTTCAGTTTTAATAAGAACCATGCGAGAGACCCCTAAGAACAAACTCCACCCACCTTAATACATCTGAACTCCTTCTTCCAGGGGAAGAGCAGGAGGTTGGTGCATATGGTTTCCAGTGTGTGGAAGGCTCTCTCCAGACTCTTGATGTTGCCCCCTCTCTGGCAGCGGAGAGAATTCTCCACCATTTCATAGAAACGCACCATCCGGAAGCGTTGCCCCGGGTCGGGCTGGTAGGCCCCGAGCAGGGCTGTCGCTGTGGAGAGCAGCGCCTCGCTGTCCTTGTGCCTGCCCCTGTCCCTCGCCGGTGCAGTTCCTGTCCCTGCGTATTCCCCTCCGTCCTCCAGACGCCTCTCCAGGGCCGTCACATACCTCCGAAACAGGTCCTCTTTTAACTTGGCATCCATTATGGGCAGCGGACTACGAGTCGGCCGTTACACGTTTCTGACAGAGCCTCACCCCTTTTAGCACACTCTGCACCAGGACGCCACATTCAAGCACCATGTTTGGTCACCATAACTCACTGTAAACCCTGGCACACACACACTCAACGTCAGTGGAGAGGTGTGACAGGAATGAGAATTGTTTGGAGGGTTTTTTCAGCCACACATCCGGATGTCGTTGTCCGGTGCTCTCAGTTGGCGTGGCGAGGCTGCAGCCCGTAGGGACGCCTTCTTACGGGCATCTCCGGCGTTGGCTCAGAGCCCGACTTGTTTCCCAGACAAACAGGCCTGTGTCGTGCACGATGAGGTCCGGGGGAGCTTCGGGCTTCACGCTCCCGTCAACGCAGAGTTGAATCCCAATCCTTGGGTTTCGGCACAAGATCATACATCACGAAGCCACACACACTTGTGACCGTTGCGATTCTTCCGAGAAGTCTTCCAGCTGTAAAAGACGCAGGAAATTATGAAATTAGAACTCTCTCAATTCCATCCATCCATCGTTTACTGCTTATCCTGCATTCAGGGTCGCCGGGGACTTGAGCTGATCCCAGCTGACATTGGGCAAAGGCAGGGTTCACCTGGACAGGTAACCAGTCTATCACAGGGCCGACATGTAGAGACAGACAGGTAACCAGTCTATCACAGGGCCGACATGTAGAGACAGACAGGTAACCAGTCTATCACAGGGCCGACATGTAGAGACAGACAGGTAACCAGTCTATCACAGGGCCGACATGTAGAGACAGACAGGTAACCAGTCTATCACAGGGCCGACATGTAGAGACAGACAGGTAACCAGTCTATCACAGGGCCGACATGTAGAGACAGACAGGTAACCAGTCTATCACAGGGCTAACATGTAGAGACAGACAGGTAACCAGTCTATCACAGGGAGACATGTAGAGACAGACAGGTAACCAGTCTATCACAGGGAGACATGTAGAGACAGACAGATAACCAGTCTATCACAGGGCCGACATGTAGAGACAGACAGGTAACCAGTCTATCACAGGGAGACATGTAGAGACAGACAGGTAACCAGTCTATCACAGGGCCGACATGTAGAGACAGACAGGTAACCAGTCTATCACAGGGCCGACATGTAGAGACAGACAGGTAACCAGTCTATCACAGGGAGACATGTAGAGAGAGACAGGTAACCAGTCTATCACAGGGCCGACATGTAGAGACAGACAGGTAACCAGTCTATCACAGGGAGACATGTAGAGACAGACAGGTAACCAGTCTATCACAGGGAGACATGTAGAGACAGACAGGTAACCAGTCTATCACAGGGAGACATGTAGAGACAGACAGCCATTCACACTCACATTCACACCTACAGGCAATTTAGAGTCACCAATGAACCCATCCCCATCCTGCATGTCTTTGGACTGTGGGAGGAAGCCGGAGAACCCGGAGAGAACCCACGCTCACACGGGGAGAACATGCAAACTCCACACAGAAGGAACCCGGACCCTCTCGCTGTGAGGCGATAGCGCTACAGCCCAACTCTCTCAAATCGGACACACAAATAATGAATCAAACCTGAGTCACATTCACTTCTACGGACTCTCTCTGTGTTAATTCAGTCCTAAATGAGAATGTATTTGTAACGACCACGAACAGCAGTGTTCTCTCCTGGCTCACACCGGAGAGTGGGCGTGTTCGTAGGCGTCACTGTTCGGAGAGACCGTGTGTGAGCTGTGATGGCCCGGGTGAGATCGTCCCCTCCTATAGCAGCTAACACGGCTCATCATCACGGTTACTAACAGGAATCACACCGCAGCACATGCAGGGTCAGGGGGGGGGGGGCTCACTGTTGACGGACGTATTGCTTGTGTCTCGCGCGCCTGTTTGCGTCACCGAATACATGTACGGTACAACATGCGCGTGAACCGTGCTAGCGCGCAGCTAGCTCGAATTAAGAGCGCGATACGGACAGAGCGAACATTCAAACGCATTATTATTAATGTATATGTATTATTATTAAATGACAGGAACCACGGAGTGTCTCGGCTCCTCGTCCGCCGGGAAGCTGGCCAGCTCTCCCGCCAGCGACCTCACGCGTTAGCGAGCTAGCGTAGTAGCCAAATCATCCACCGTATGCGTTACCGTTGCGCATCGAGTGCAGCCGAATCCTCCCCGTCACGACCAATGTTGACAGCCCGTACGTTAACTCTTCGTGAATCCCCCCCTCCAGCTGAGCATCGGCTAAGCAGTGAACGCCCATTCCAGCGCAGCTGGCTAGCTAACAATCGCTCCAGCTAGCAGGGCGGTCCATCGCTAGATATAAATCTTTGGCCGTATTAGAGTCAAGTATCGAACCACACGCCCTCATCGGGACTCACGCCTGACCAAGAGTAACCCCGCTTCGGCTAGGAGACCTCGCCGTTCCCTCGAAGCCGCCGCCAGCGCATCTCTTACCTGGAACGAGTGCTAGCCGCGCGGCTAGCTACGCCTCCTCAGCTGTAGGAAATTCCCATCATCACAACGCGCATGCGCCCCCAGTTCTGACAGTTCGTCAGCACCGGGGTCCCACGTGCTGTTTTGCTGCCTTCACGTGGTATGGGAATAATGGGAAATAAGAGATAACGACTGGGAAATTGCAAACGAACGCCTTGAGTGAATTCGTGATTACGAGTTCAGAGGACAGATTCAGTAATAGATGGTGTGTATTATGTATTTTAAACAATGACAAACTATTGCTTTTGTACGTAATTTTGTTTATTTTTACATTTTAAACTTTTTTTTATTATTGGCTGGTTTTAATGGGGTTTTCCTCCAATGCTTTTAATGTTTTATGTAAAGCACGTTGAATTGCCCTGTTGTTGAAAGGTGCTATACAAATAAAATTGCCTTGCCTTGCCTAATTTGAATCTGACATATATGTATATTTAACTTGATACAGACCAGTGCTATTAATTGTTTCTGTCCATAACGATGGACTTATAGTCAGCTAGCCATGCAATGTTATAACATTAGCTGACAGCATTTTTATTTCAATTCGTCCCGACAACAAAGCACTTTGAACGCGACATTCTCGAGAAGTTGGGAAGTCGGATTTTCCGAGTAGCACGTGAAGGCAGCATTTGTGAGGGAAATTGTTTTGTTTTGTTTGTTTGTTTGTTTGTTTTTTTGCACTTTATAGACACAACATGTCGATTTGAAACGTCTACTTGTAACTACGTGTTTGTCCAGCTTGACACTGTTGACATCGCGTGCCGTACGTACGGCGCTAACCCCGCCCTCGCGCTTAAAAAAAAATAACCTGATGACGTCATTACGGGAACGGTTGGTGGTGGCGGCGGCGGAGGGGGGGCGTCTCAGTGAAGAAAAGAAATGGCGATGCTCGGAGGGTTTAGTGCAGCACAGCACAAGAAAAACGTCTCGGACGGGAGCGGCGACGTGTCGGAATTCGTCTGTCCGGTTTGTCTGGAAATCTTCGACAGTCCCGTCACAACACAATGCGGCCATACGTGAGTATTTCGGCCCTTTTTTATGTCGACGTCCCCCCTCAGCAGCACCTCTACCACCAGCAGTGCAAAGCTTCGAGGTAAAGAGAGAAAGAATGGAGGAAGGCTTGTTTTTAAACACGTCGTCCCGCCGGAGCCGCATCACTCCGACCCCCGCTGCCGGGACTCTGTAAAAGGATTGTTGCTCACTTGGATATTTGGTTTGAAAATAGCACAAAAAACAATGCCAGCTTGCTAAATCAGTTTCAGTTTTGTTTACATCAAAGAGGCGGCATCACCTGGGAGTTGTAGTTTAGCTTGCTATTGCTTGGCTTCGTCGGACCACTTTGAAGGACTACAAGTCCCTGCGCTCTCTCGACGTGGGGACTTTCCATCGGATTTACAGGAAGCTCTAGTTAGGAGCTAATGACAGCATCTGTTTCTGTATTAAACCATCTGACTATAAGAAGCAGTGGACAGCCTTTTCTCCTCCTGATACCCAGAAACCAGAAACACCGATCAGTTCGTCTCACCTCGTTCACCCTCCATGTTCTTCTCTCACCAGGTTCTGCCAGAGTTGTTTGCAGGAGTGTTTGCGTCCCCAGAAACCAGTCTGTGCTGTCTGCAGGGCCGGGCTGGGCCACTGGACTCGAGCTATCGAGCTCGAGGCCGTCATCCAATCATCTGTGGCCGCCTGCAAGGGATGTGGGGCGCAGGTTTGTTTTGTGACATACCTTTTAAAAAGCAAACAGGAGGTACTGCATGAAATCTGCTGCTTTGTCATGGATTGGAGTTGATATATGAGACTTTAAGGCCCGGGGGTTCTCGAGTCTGATTTCTATTCAAGGTCAAAGGTCCAGTACGACCATTACTTTTCTTAAACCTGCTTCTAACTTACAGCAATGTACGTTCATGTTAAGGCAGTCTGACACAAAATACATTCAAGCCTAGCGGGGGAAACAATCAGTTGCTTCAACCAACGCAACTCTGAACTTTAAAGCAACATGCATTCAAGAGCTGGAAATATTCAAAACGCCTTCCAAACCAGTGCAAAAGAAATGGCATCGTTGGGTTGGTTGTGAAACCTAAGCAGCTCCAACATTTAACATTAAAGTTTACAGTGTGGTTATTGTAAACTAAATGAGCAACGCGTCTTTGTTTTCATGCCTGGAAAAAACTGATTAACCAAAGTGACCTTAAACGATAACGCAACAAGACGCTGTAATATCAAAACAACGCCCTCAGACAGTCAAAATAACTAATTGATGACTCATAGGAAGATTTTTTCTCACCTCCTGTATTCTGGGGAAAGTGATGGTGTCGTTTAACCTTTCCACGCTGCACAACTCCAACAGTCTCTGTGCAAATCAAACCACTCGTCTTTAAAATGAGTAAACTCTTCTTTTCCTTGCACATCTGGAAAGTGACGTCCTCCCGCGTTGGCCACGTAACGCAGCCTACGCTGACAGGAGACGCCGTGGTCTCACCTCCTCGTGAACTCACGTCAGCTGACCCTAAACCTGCTTCTTGTGAACGGGTGCTTGTTTGCCCACCCTTGAGCTGTCATTGTTGCCACGACAACAGTGTCAAACAGGGAAACAATTACGTTTATTTTCGAGGGCCACGGTCACTGGAACGACTTCTAGATTCTACAAAACTAACAAATCTATTTATTTTTATTTTTCAAAGTAGGAAACGCACTTCATTTCCCTAATACGGGGTGGTGGACTGGGTCCGGATCCAGGACCGGGGTCCGGACTTTGAGAAGCCCTGCTTGAGACATCAGAATCATATCATAACTTCTTGCAGACAAACTCAACTTCAGTCTAAATGTTGACTGCTTTCTGGTCTACGGCGACATGTTGGAGATCGAACCATCGAAACGTGGTTCTGCCCGCCACCTGGACTACTACAGCCAATACTACTACTACTACTGCTAATACTACTACAGCCAATACTACTACTACTAATACTATTACGGCTAATACTACTACCGACACCAAATGCAGATGAACCCAAGAGCCCGGTCTGCTCCTGGTTTCTGCCTACAGTTAAATCTGCTCAGCGGTTTCTCACCACCGTGGCGCTGTAACGCTTCCTCCTGAGTGGTGTTGGGATTTTTTAAATGAATTGGCGTTTTCTTGTCCTGCTGGATGTGGAAAGCGTCCTGAGATGACTTCCGTTGTGATATGACACTATAAATAACATGTAATTGAACTTCAGTCTTTACAGTGGGACGGTAGCAGAGTTGAAAGTGCAAACATTTGACAGCCACCGTGTGGTTTCGGTGCAGCGGTTACAGATGTGTTTTCCCACTCTGCAGGTCGGCCTCTCTCAGATGAGGAGCCACACAGCCGGCTGCTCAAAATACCAGGAATACATTGAGGAGGGAGTGAGGACCACGGCCCAGAGCCAACCTGCCATCATCAGGTGAAATAGAGGGCAAAAACCTCATTCAATACCACCTGCATAACAAACACTCCATGCTTTACAGTATAGTGAGCAGCAGAGAGATCACTGAGAGGCGTGTTGTTGCATAACCATCTATCAAATACACAGCGTTGGGTTATATAAGTGAATACCTTTTAAAAGGAGAAATATTACCGCTCTATTGAATCCAATAGATCTCCTAATGTTGATCTCACCAGCATCACCGCTGATCCTGAACACGTCACAACCCAACACGAGCCTCTGTCAGCGTTTAACTCATCCATGTGACGTTGAGTAGGTTATCGCTCACATCCCTTCTTCATTACGGGGAGAAGATGAGGAAGTAGTAATAAACGGTGTCATCCCTTAGTGCTGCAGAGATGACGCATCGCCCGGCTCACCTCCACATAAAGCCATGGGGGATTGTTCTTTTAGATTTTGGATTGTTGCAGAAAATAAGCTCCGTGGGGAAAACAAATATGATATTTAATGTTGAGCTGGAATCAAAAATGCACGTTTAACCCGTTCACCGGCTCAACAATATGCCCAAAAAACATGTCGAAAAAATGAACAACGAATAACAGCCTGACAACCATCCATCAATGAATCTGCAACGTTTATCTTTTCACTGATCAGTTCACGCTTCCCGTGCTGTTTCACTGTGAAGTATGTAACGTACAGAAGATGATGCTCTTTCAGCCCGGCGGGAAACATTTTGAAGGAGTTATGATTTGTGAAGTAGAAGTAGACTAACGTTCGGCTGGAAATGAACCGCAGCGCTGTCACATGAGTGAGTATAAACACGACGGGGCTGTGGAGGAAGACGGGTCGGCGTTTAATTGTCTCATTCCGCCGCTTGTTTACAACCGCTAGACGCCTCAAAGGGAACCAGTCAATCCTAACTTCCTGGCCTGCAAGCATACGTCACCCATGCAGCGCTCTAAAGGGAAACCATGGACTGCTCCTAAAAAAACACCTTTAAATCCAGGATACACAACTAATCTAGTAGCTCAGATCCCAGAGGACGTCTTCATCAACGATACTTGGGGAGACGCTGGTCTCGGCAGTGGAGTGTAACGAGTTTCTGTCTCTCTCCCACAGTCCAGTACCGAATCGCTTCACCTTCACCTGCCCGTACTGCAACTGCCAGAACCTGGACCAGGACGGCCTGGTCGAACACTGCACTTCCCAGCACTCCCGCGATGCACGACAAGTGGTAGGAAGTCCACCTCACCCACAACCTACACTGGCTTCTTTAAATTCCTGTCGTCCTCCACCGTCTCACGGAGCGAACGCACCCTTCTTTAAGGGGTCACGAAAACAAACGTTCCCTCTCCGGCAGAAACGGGAACAATCACACCACGGTTTCATATCGGCATCTTTTGGAAGCAACGGCATCAGAACACAGAGAAAAAAAGCTGCTGTGCTTCTTTTCATTCTTTTTCCCTAAATGTTCACTGGTGTTTATGAGCTTCTTGTCTGTATCAACTGCAACACTTTCCCAGAATGAAATCAAGCGCTTCCTTAACTAGCAGGTCCAGATGTTCTGATACTTGTTTTACTAAAAAAAAGGTGAAGCCAGTAAAATGATTCACTCCTGATTTACTGATATTTACTGAAGAAAGAAAAGATCTGTCGGCTGTGATTGGCTGTTCCTCGTCACATGACATGCGGTTGAACTCTTCATATCTCTGAGTGCAGCTGTCGCGCCCTTAAAAGTAGATGCTTTCGCTTTTGAGGGCTTTTCACACGACGGAGGATTAGAGACCGAAACCCTTTTTAGATCACATCCGTATTGTGCATCTATTTAACAATATATGCATAAAGAATTACAAAAAATATAATTTGTTTCTTCTTATAAAATATGACGCATGCTTACATCGAGTACAGACTCTTTCTAAAGGGCGGGATGGCGTGATATCAAAGCTCTCCTTCCTGTGATCACGGTGGATCTCTGGATCTCTCAGGTTAATTATTGCTTTGACTGTGTGTCCATCCAGGTGTGTCCCATCTGTGCCTCGATGCCTTGGGGGGACCCCAACTACAGGAGTGCTGACTTCTTCCAGCACCTGAAGATCAGACACACATTCTCCTACGACACCTTTGTTGTAAGTCCAGGCCCCGAACGCTTTCCCGTCGTGCCGTTCGTTATCGGCGGACTTACAGGTTGTGTTCTTTGCAGGATTACTCCACAGATGAGCACACGATGATCCAGGAGGCTCTACAGCGCTCCCTGATGGACAACTGAAGTGTGAAGAACAATCCACCGGAGGAGCAATCGAGCGCAGTGAAGGGAGGACGGTGATGTGACGTCTTTGGAAGACAAAACCACACTGTAACGTCATTCATCCGTCACCAGGATGGTGGTACTGTATTACTCTGGCTTCATCAGTCTCACGGGGAAGTTGTTATCCTTACTATAGGTTTATTATTCAGAAAATAAATCCTGCAATATGGTTCCAAAAAAGCATATTGTGCTGTCTGATTTAGGAGTGATACTGTGTTTCTGGTGTGATAAGCTCTAATTTCCCCCAGTTGAGTCTGTAGACTTGATAGTTTTGTTGAATATCTACTAAACGATGTTTGTTCAAGCTGTTTGTTCGTTGATGACACGGAGTCACGGAGCCACGGAGCCAAAAACTTCCAAAGTTGTAATTAAACCTCCCTGTCGTCAATACTTGATGTTATAAGAGGGTTCGACCACTAGGTGGCTAACTATTGCCAGCAAACTACAGACTTCACTCAGTGAGGCGTTAACAATAATATATAATAATTATAATCTACACAAGAGCGACTCTGCATGTTGTTTTCTTTTTATTTAGTTTATTAGCAGATGGAAGCTCTGTCTTTTTTATTTTATTTTTTAAATGCCGTTTTCTGGGTGAAGTGTGTGTGTGTGAGAGAGAGAGTGTATGTTTCTGTTCTGTTCTCAGAGATCTACTGGAAAGAATAAATCATAAGAGGGTCAAACAAAGCCAGAGCTTGGCTGTTTGCTTTGTTGTAATGTTTCTCCCTGACGTCTTTGTGCCTGCTGGTAGATCTTGATTTCTGACTTCCAAAACTTCAAATAGGGCTAACCGTTCATCCAGTGAACCAAAAGATGCAAGCAGCAGACCGTCATGGTGTCCCAACGGTCACTTCTGTGAGGGTTTTGATTTGCACGTCTGTGGCCAGAGGGGGGCAGTAGAGCGCCGCCGTCCTCTGGGCCGTTCACCAGCCTTCGTGGCTCTGTTGCAAGACATAATTCAACACAGATTTCACTCTATAAATGCTCTTTACTTAATGTGTTGTTCTCCAGCTTAGGTTTTATATGCAGCGTACAAAACAAATGTCACAGAGCCTTCAAGGTTTCAGTGGGACACATTTGTTATAGTGAGCATAACCCTAAGTTTTTAGACCGTTCACGATGTGACACGGCTTTTAGAAGAAATGTAACTTACTGTAGTGTGTTGGGTTTTCCCCCTTCTTGCTTCATCACAAAAAAAAAAAATCCCACATTTGTTTCGCTGGCTTTCATTAGTTCTTAACATCACTGCCAACAGTTCTGGAAAAATAAACAAAAACAATTATTAGTTGTGTCCAAATCTGCAGCATGTGAAGAGACGAGAAAGTTCAGTTTGCTCTGTTGTTTTTTTAGTGTTTTCTTCTTAAATGTGGATTGTATCTATTATTTTTACATCAGTGTTGTTGTCCAATGACTTGTAATTGTCACGAAAATCAGCCGTATACAAAACCTTCACACACTTTCATTGTTTGAAATAAAACACCAACGTCCCGTAGCTCCAGAGCACAACCTGAATGCCTTTCCACGTCGCTGTGCCGCCACTTAGATGTTCGGTTTTCCTCCGCGGTGAAACGCTGTAATCCTTCTGTATGTTTCTCATGTATGATGCTGTTATGTTTTGGGTTTTTTTCTTTCTCAACATATCTTTCATTCTGTGTTGTCAGCCTCACTGTTAGGGGTCTAAATCCTGATAAATTAAAGCTCTTTAATTATTTAAACCCTGGCCCCAGAAATCAGGCGCGGTGATTTATACCTGTGTGTGTGTGTGTGTGTGTGTGTGTGTGTGTGTGTGTGAGAGACGTGTGGGGGGAAGAAACAACACTGGCTGCTTTGATGGATGATCGTGTGTGTGTGTGTGTGTGTGTGTGTGTGTGTGTGTGTGTGTGCAGTTAAAAGGGAGGTAATGTGCAGGATGGATTTGCTCACTTGTCATAATAATCCTGCAGAAGGTGTGTAAAAACGAAGCGCTGCTCACCTTTTGTTCTCGTGCTGAGAGACGGCGGTGATGTTGCGTTGTGTTTTTGCACGTTCTCGTATCGGAGCCAAGTTTCTGATGAAACTCGGGCCCTTCGGTGTACATTGTCCACAGGGAGAGAAAAGCCTCTCATCTCTCTTTCCTTTGTGTGTAATTACTGTAGCTAAATGATATTACTGTTTCTCACCTAGCTCTACGGAGAATCTCACCACCAAACTTCTTGATGTAGCCCCCCCTCCCTTTCTTCTCCTTAGTTCCCCCTCCCCGTCAGGGTTTTTGTTGCTCCTGGCAGATAAGAGGGAGACGTTAGCTGTGAGAGAACTAACGAGATACTCCAGTGCTTCTGGGCAGGAAGGAAGTGGAGCTGAAAAACATGGCAGAGAGAAAGTCTTTCTTGTCTGTTTGGTGGCGGAGCTAAAATAAAGGGGGGGGGGACAAGGTGGGGAATAGGAAAAGGAAGAAAGAGAGGAAAAAAGGGAAGAGAAGTGAACACATTGAATAAAAATTTCATAAAGTTCAGCGTGTGGTTTCTTTGATGCGAGCGATAGATGTGCAGTCTGCAGGCTCTGTGGAGGCAGCAATTAATGGTACATGAGCCCGGGGCGTGGAGGACGCCGGCTCGGTTTAGAAGTGTGTCGCACCATCACTCCACCCGAGACAACCCTGCACCCGCCTTTTGTTTCCTTCCTGGGAACCTCCTGGAAGCCTCGGCCGCCGTCTGCACGGGACAACTCGCCGAGACACAAAACCAGAAGTTCAGTCTGTCGGAGCGGTTCAAGTTGCACCCTAAAAGCTCCTGTCAACAAGAGTCTGTGCATTTAAAAAGCCATCATCCAGGGAAGCTGGGCTGACTCGAAGGGCCCTGATAGAGCTGCAGCTTCATTCACAGGAAGTCAAACAAATACTTCCTTCCTGTCCTGATCTGTAGGCGACCTGTAGTTTTATCCAACACATTGAGAAATGTATTAATTTTGGAAAGTTATATTTATTGTTATCAACCACACAAGATGTTTGTTTACAGATTCATTGCACTACATGAGACCTCTGTTTTTTTTTTAGTTGATCTAGCGATAAAATCTGCTTTTTCTACGATACGTTTGTTGTCAAAACCCAAGACCCAATCAGGTCTTTGATCAGGCGATCAGCGATGCCCACGTGTCGGACACAACTCTACCCAGCATGCACTGCTGTCCTGATAGCTGTCAGTATGCCAAAAACACCAAGATGTCCTCATGCATCCAGTCGTGTTTTACAGTATGCAAGCCAGCACGCATTTCTGTATGAGCAAGAGGGTCAAAGTTCAGCAATGTTATGGGCCGGTGGTGCAGTGGTTAAGGCAGCCGCCCATGTACAGAGGCTTAACGTCCTCGATGCTGTGATCCAGGGTCGATTCCAGCCCGGGACGACCACCCCCAATTTCCTCTCTATAATAAAAAGGCTTGACAGGCTCTCCGGCTGAAAAAATAATAAAGTTCAGCGATGTTATTACAGAGCAGTAGTATGCATACTGCAAAAGGACATACTTTGTAAGAGCAGCTGCAGTATGTAGTAAAAGTAAAAAAGAAAATACCATCTCCTTCTGGAGTCTTGGTTTTGGAGCCGGTTTAAAAGATGCTTTTCTTCCCGGTTAAAGAAGATAACGCATCACATTCTGCCTCAATGTTTGGACAGAAACAAAGAAGTGTATTAGATTGAGTCAGGAATCCAGACTCCCATCATCCCTCGGTGCGGAAGAATAAAAAGTGTGTCTGAATTCAGAAAAGGATGACAAGAGATAGGAAGTCCTCAAATGCCTGGAAAGTGCTCCCTCTCCCTCCCTCTCTGGTTTTTGCTGAGCCAGGTATCTGATGAGGTGTGGGCCGCCGCGTGAGAGAGGAGCGCTGGGAGTTTGTTCACCGTGAAATTCCTCAAAGTCAGGAGAAACAGGAAGAGCGGGAATCCTGCCGCCCGGCGCCGCGGCATCGGGCTGGTCGCCCCTCCATGTTTGAACACAAAGTGCCGCTGGGCTTCCCCGACATCAATACTGGGTCTACACCAACTCCTCTTCCGCTTTTAAACTCTTAACAACCGACCCCCTGCTACACACACACACACACACACACTCTTCTTGTGTTGCTATAGCCCAAAAGCAACGAGACTTAACTTTGATTTAATAATGCCTGCAACCAGCTTGGCCCTGCATCAGCTAAGTGAAACGTGTGTGTGTGTGTGTGTGTGTGTGTGTGTGTGTGTGCCCTTTAAAGCCTGGCACCATCATGCCAGAGGTACTGCAGTCTGGTTCCACTGTCCCTAAAAGTCTACTTTGTTGCATTAAATCAAACGTATGATTATTTGCTGGGTTCTGCGTGGATCCTGCCGAGCAGCGAGACCCCCTGAACCTGCAACAACAAACCAAAAAACTCCTGACGCCACTTTTAGGAGTCCCGCTAAAAGCTTGGAAAGTTCTCAGAATCCCTGTTTCTGCAGAAATCTTCTCCTGGAAGTGAAATGAATATGAAACACACCGGCCCAACTATCAGGAGGATTGCTAATCATCGCTTCCTCATTTATTTATTTATTTGAAATCCGCACAGCCACTGTACCAATATTTGAAAGTTAAGCCCTCTGAGGTGTAGATGTGTCCCCAGTGTGTGTGTGTGTGTGTGTGTGTGTGTGTTACAATGGAGAAGCCGGCCAAGTGATGTGAATGGATCTACCCCCCCCCCCCCCCCCCCCCGTAGACCAGCTAAGACGTGTGTGTGGAAGAGAGCGAGGCCCAAGGCTATTATTCTCCCATTAATTTTTCCATTTGAAATCAAACCTCAGCGGGCGTTCATGAGGGAGTCGGGGGTAGGGGAGCGGAGGGGAGGGGGGGGGGGGGGGGGGGGTAACCTTATCATGGTGGGGGGGGGGCAAATGTTGGTTGTAGCAACGCTAACGTCCAATAGGGGAGGCACTTTCACTTTCAAAGGAATCCTCATTCCAGTCTCTCCTTGACTTCCTTAGTCTTCCTGGTCCAGCTTGCCCCCCGCCCCCCCCCCCCTTCCATATCATGTGCTTATAGTTTGTTGAGGGTTCTCCTAAGAACCTCCTCCTATGGGAAGGCCACTTGAATCACCTTCACTTTAAGTTCTTTGAACTGAATATTCCAGTAACCTCGTCATGTGAAAAAGGGTTCTCACCTCAAATTAAGTGTTTTAAATGTTTGTGGACATGAAACTGCTCACAGCAAACATGTGTATTATCTTAAGGAACCAACTTATGATTTCCAGAAAGACACATTGCTGTTGATTTTTCCAAATGTATGTCTTCGGTGCTTTGAGCACCATTTAGTCCGGTTATATTGGAGAGAAGGCCGTGATCTCCACAACAAGGCAACTATCTAGACTGATAAACGGAGCTACAGGTGGGAGGAAAACATGTATTTTTGATTTTGGCTTTAAGAGACAACTCGCCTTTTAATGGAATGACGGTGTAATAAGGCCGTTGCAGATTAAAAAAAAAATATGGAGCTGGTGGCGGGGTGATTTTTCAAGATTTATTTTTAGATAAAAGTTATAATTTTATGAAGAAAAAACGTGGATGTTTAAAGTGGCAATTTTAATATAATTTAAGAAAATATATAATTTGGATTTTGGAGAAAAATGTCCCTTTAAGAGACTGTTTTAATCTTTTAATGGGATTTGTATGATGCATATAATAATAGTAATTATGGAGCCAGGGGAGGGGTGACATTCTGAGTTCACAAAAAAATAAATATGTTTTTGATTTTTCAAACCTTTCAAACCTAGTTTTATGTGTTCAGTCCATTAAATGTTCTCCGTTTACCGCCTGTTCCACTGCTATCAAAACTTACACACACAGAACCATCCTGCAACTTCACAACAACAGACCTGTTAACCTTCGTCACCCACGCAAACACTCACCTCGTCTCCCTCACGCTTCCTCCTCCTTCACTTCCAATCACCACTCTCCGGCCTGCTTTTCTTTGAAAAGCGCCGGCGCTTGCTAATCTGTCAATCAGACGTTGTCCTGTTGTGGCGGTGACGGGGGTCCGTGGCGGTGGGCCTGCACCTCCAGCGGCTCGCGGCTCGATGATTAACCAGGCAGGTAGTGAGTTAAAGTGCTGACAGCAGGAACACACTGACAGCTGATTTGGAAGACAATGGTCCAGCTCCCTCTACTTAACTTGTCACGGCAGTCAAAGCACCTTTCTCCATTAACTTGTGACACATCTGGAAAGATGGAGGGAAACACACTTTCCTGCAGCACGCACACACACACACACACACACACACACACACAGACACACACACACGTTTTGCATTCACGCAGGCACTAATAAATAGAAACATGCAAACAGATCTGTTCTGGAAGACGAACAAAAGCTCATCGTCGACCAGTTTTCATGAAGTGCATGAAATAATAACTCAGGGTTTCATTGGAGGTCCATCCCGGCCGGATGATGCATTATTGATGCCCTGCGAGGAGCCGCTGGGATGTGCGGTGCTGCTGTGACTGGAGACGGCGAGGGCCGCTCAGCGCCACGGACCCGACTTCGTTCCAACAGTCCAACACTTCCCAATTATTAACCGGCCCTGCAGCGGGACCATTCACATTCGAAGCGTCTACCTCCCTCCACTTCCTGTGCTTTGTGTCTTCTGTCTTTACAGGAGGGAACGGACGACGCAGGCAGATCTGTCAATCAAGCAGCCCCCCCCCCCCCACACCGGTGGCTGCCCATAGACACCCACCCATACACCTCCGTCGGCTCCGTCCCTCCTCAGCTCAATGAGTAA
>NC_139922.1:26566948-26601701 GCF_963514095.1 Eutrigla gurnardus | reverse complement strand
CAACTAAACCGGTTCGTCTCAGACCAGGACCCGGTTCAACTATTAACTAACTGCTGCTGAACCATCTTGCTGACTGGTTTGAGGAAACAGGAGGATCAGAGTTATCATGTCGAGCAGAAAGCCTCCATTCAGCCGGAGCTCAACAGCCTGTCCACTCCATCATACCGGAGCATTCAGAGCCCCAGAGCCTCCCCCCTCCCACTGCCCACCTCCTCCCACCTCCCACTGCCCACCTCCCACCTCCCACTGCCCACCTCCTCTCATCCTCCCACCTCCCACTGCCCACCTCCTCTCATCCTCCCACCTCCCACTGCCCACCTCCTCCCACCTCCCACTGCCCACCTCCTCTCACCTCCCACTGCCCACCTCCTCTCATCCTCCCACCTCCCACTGCCCACCTCCTCTCATCCTCCCACCTCCCACTGCCCACCTCCTCCCACCTCCCACTGCCCACCTCCTCCCACTGCCCACCTCCTCCCACCTACCACTGCCCACCTCCTCCCACTGCCCACCTCCTCCCACCTCCCACCTCCCATTGCCCACCTCCTCCCACCTCCCACTGCCCACCTCCTCCCACTGCCCACCTCCTCTCATCCTCCCACTGCCCACCTCCTCCCACCTCCCACTGCCCACCTCCTCTCATCCTCCCACTGCCCACCTCCTCTCATCCTCCCACCTCCCACTGCCCACCTCCTCTCATCCTCCCACTGCCCACCTCCTCTCATCCTCCCACTGCCCACCTCCTCCATCCTCCCACTGCTCACCTCCTCCCACCTCCCATCCTCCCACCTCCCATTGCTCACCTCCTCCCACCTCCCACTCCTCACCTCCCTCATCCTCCTCTCATCTCTCCTCCTCCCACTCCTCCTCTCTCCACCTCCTCCTCCCACCTCCCACTCCTCACCTCCCTCATCCTCCTCTCATCTCTCCTCCTCCCACTCCTCCTCTCTCCACCTCCTCCTCCCACCTCCCACTCCTCACCTCCCTCATCCTCCTCTCATCTCTCCTCCTCCTCCCACTCCTCCTCCCACTCCTCCACTCTTGATTTGTTTCCGATAGCGACTTGTCCGTCTGTCACACGGCGGAGGAATCACATCCACATTGATAAGGCTGGTTAGGTGGGTCATAAAAAGTTTATGCTTGTGATGCCGGAGTCTCATTTATTATCCCTGCTAATGTAGGGGGGGGGGGGGGGGGGGGTAAAGAGAGAGAGAGGGAGAGAGAGGCCACCACATTAAGGCATCATTACTCCTCTATAGGCTCTGTCCCTCGCTCTCAGTCCTCTCTCTGCTTTATGGCCTCGATGAAGCCGCTGCTCTCTGTATTTAAGTGTTCCTCGGCCACTCAGAGTTCAGCATGTTTACAGCTCAGGAGGTAGTTACCGTCCTCCAACCACAACCATCGCAGGCTGAGGCCCTGATGCCACCAGCTACTTCCCCAATGCTACCTCCACCAGTTAAAAGGTCCTCCAACCGCAACCATCGCTGGCTGAGGCCCTGATGCCACCAGCTACTTCCCCAAGGCTACCTCCACCAGTTAAAAGGTCCTCCAACCACAACCATCGCAGGCTGAGGCCCTGATGCCACCAGCTACTTCCCCAACGCTACCTCCACCAGTAAGAAGGTCCTCCAACCACAACCATCGCAGGCTGAGGCCCTGATGCCACCAGCTACTTCCCCAACGCTACCTCCACCAGTAAGAAGGTCCTCCAACCACAACCATCGCTGGCTGATGCCACCAGCTACTTCCCCAACGCTACCTCCACCAGTAAGAAGGTCCTCCAACCACAACCATCGCAGGCTGAGGCCACCAGCTACTTCCCCAACGCTACCTCCACCAGTAAGAAGGTCCTCCAACCACAACCATCGCTGAGGCCCTGATGCCACCAGCTACTTCCCCAACGCTACCTCCACCAGTAAAAAGGTCCTCCAACCACAACCATCGCTGAGGCCCTGATGCCACCAGCTACTTCCCCAACGCTACCTCCACCAGTAAGAAGGTCCTCCAACCACAACCATCGCTGAGGCCCTGATGCCACCAGCTACTTCCCCAACGCTACCTCCACCAGGAAAAAGGTCCTCCATGAACGAGTCACAAAGAGGTCTGTGGATCATGTGGAGGAGCCGGGTCGTGGTTTCTGGAAAAAGACGTTGAGTTTTTTAATGTGTTTTTTTTAAATATCCCATTATATGGTGAGAAGGCAGACATCTCACTCCAACACCGTCTCGGCCGATGATTAGAGCGACAGCTAAGAGGAGGAATATGTACTTTTGATTTTAAGTTGAAGAAGGTTTAAGAGACTGTGTTTGAATGGGATTTGTAAATATTCAGAAGGTAAAAACAATATAATTACAGAGCAAGAAACAGAAAACAATCAGAATTTCTGAAATAAAAATCTGAATTTTGAAAGCTCTGAGATGTTCTGATATTGCATGAATGGAGAGTTAGTATGATATAACCTTGCAAAGTGAAGCGATGTCGTTCCTAAACAAAAGATGGTTATCGGTCATAACCAAAGTTTTGCACACGACACGTTTCTTCACCACTTTAACCTCAGAGAATCTCCACTTTTTCCTCATAGATGTCCAACTTTAATCCTAAATGTTGTCCCCTCCAGCTTTGCAGTTCAAAAGGTTTGTTTTTAACCGACAATAGCCCTAAAATATGCCGTCATAGATTAATTGACAACAGAAGTGTAGAATATCACTTTTCCTTTCAAGACAAACTCGCTGCGATGACGAAATGCTGTCTTACTTTGGATCGATTGCTTCATTCAGACTGTGGTCACAGAAATGCATGGGGTTTAGTAAAAGAGAGAAGAGCATGATGGGAATGTGCAGATGGGACGGCGAGGGAGTACGGGCATGTATGAGTGTGTTAGCGTGGGGGGGTGGGGGGCTACCCAGAGGCTGGATCGTGATAGATTGGTCTGGGAGAACTGTGATGCAGATCCACTCATCAAGATTGATGTTCTGCCATTCTGCTTTAAGTGCAATTAAATTGGCCCGTGTGTTAAAAAGCCCAGCCGATAACGTGGCTGAAGCTGAGATTACGCTTCATTTCCCCAGTGTTTGCTCCACCTGCACCGCCGCCATCGCCGCCCGCCATCGCCGCCGCCGCCGCTCACAGGTTCGCTCCTCGCCCTCTAACGGAGGAACGCTTCCCGGCATCCCGAACCCGTTCGTCAGCTCCTGATTTACAACTTCATGTGTGTGTTGGTTTTTTTGTTTTTTTTTCCACGTAGCCCACAAAGTAGTTTTTAAAATCAATGCTCGCTGAAAGTTTTAATCACTTTCTGGTTGCCGTCTGACCACAGAATGGATGACGCGTACATTAGTGCATGTTTAATGTGTAATAATGCTCGGTGATTACTGGGGAGAGGAAGGAAAGTTTAATGTCTTCATGAACATTCGCCGACATAACTCATCTCCGGCCGCCACATTGACAAGCTCGTCTGTTTGAGGCCCGAGGTCAGGACGAGGTCACGAGGAGCGCCGCCGCCGCCGCTCGCCGGAGACGTTTGTGCTCAAAACGCCGTCGCCACGCAGTGTACTCAATTTGATGCTAAATGGTAATATTTGCAATAATTCAAATTGAATGTCGATCACGGTCCAATCCATCTCTCTCCCTGTCTCCGGCGCCGTCCTGCGGCGGCCCCGCCCACCTCCGTCAGTGTCAAGTTGTTAACCCCGTGTCACCAGCGGCGCAGGGCGTATTTGGACCCGGTGATGGATGGGTCTGGGTGGACTTGTCCCACGCAAACATATTCTCAGAATCAGCTGAGAGGTGCAGCGCGTGTGTGTCAAACCCCCCACCCACACACACACACACACACACACACACACCAGCTGTCTCTAAAGGGGCGGAGCTCTGACCCCGCCGTCACCGCACGAAGGAAAACAGATTCAAGATTTCTTTTTTTCTCCAAAATGACAAACTTGACCCGAGTCCTCCGCATCATTACGTTTCCTGGCGAGGGCTTGACTTCCTGTCCCCCCCCCCACGGGGGAAACGCGTGGTAATCAAGAGGAGGAGCGTTACTAATTAGCACCAGTTTCTTTCTTTTGTCAAACACAGAAGACATTTAATATTTATATTAACGCCATTATCAGGCTTTCATGCGCTTCGTTAGGAAATGTTGCTGCTTTTGTTGGCGATGATGTCAATTAATTCAAAACGTACTCATTGAAACTTGGAACGTCTTCACCAAACCTGGGGAATAATATAAAATAAAATGATTAAAAACTAGGTTGATTGTTCTGAATGTATTTGCGTCATCAGTCAGTTTGATGGATCTTGTTTCCTCCCGTCGACACAGAAAAACAAACAACAACAACATCACTACAACGCGGCGAGGGAACACATGGTTTCGGGGCAGAGATGACATCAGCACATGACTGATCGCTCGTCAATATCGCCGGTTCATCCGGCGCCATCAGTCATCCGCTGTCACCACGCAGCTGCTCGCCGTCTCTCCGCTGCAGCTCTCTCTCTCTGGCCAACTTCTTCTGTTCTGTTTGAACCAGGGAGGCCTTCCTGGAGAGAGGGGGACAGGGAGAGAGAGCATGGGTTTGTGTAGGCGGGTGAGTTTGCTTACCGGCCGGTTGTCATAATGCGTTGTCCGCTCTGGCTTGGAGGGTCACATTAACAAGGAGACCGGGTCCCTCTTTGCAGTGGGTCCACAATGACAGGGCGATCCATCACTGCTGTCCCTAACAGGGTGGGGGTCGGGGGGGGGGGGGGGGGGGGGTCTGGCTGATGGAGGGCTGAGGAGAACAGGATGGAGCTGGTTAAACTTTAACCAGCTCTCTTCCTACACACTGAACACCACATTCAGACACATTCTCTGCTCTCTGGATTCTGATGTTTCCATGACCCGCCGCCCACTGGGACCCCCTCGCCCACTCGCCCCCCCACCTGCTTCCATATGGGGTGCCGGAGCGGAGCGTCAATCTTTCTTGGTGGCAGCGTGGGAAGAAGAAACGACTCTCCATCTGTGCAGCCGCTCTATTAACCCCGGCCCTCTGCACGCCACGCGGCCACGCCGGCCTTCATATTCAAAACCGCCGTTTTCCCGCTCGCCGTCCAGAAACATTCACACAGCGGATCAATAGCAGTCGCCATCTCTGTGATTGTAGCGGGGTTAGAGCGAGGGCACGCCATGGTTACGCCGTGAAAAATGATGGCTGGCCGTTTCAGAGTCATTTAATACACAGTTGCACACTTTGATAGAATTTGGCAAAAGCCTCTCCCCGGTGAGTTAACAATGCGTGCTGGAAATCATGTTTCCACGGCGACACGCTCAATCTTACCGCCACCAACCGGGAAAAACTGCAGTGACAAATGGGATGTGAGCGCGCTCTGGGCGGCGGCGGGTCACATCAGGTGCAGCGCAGGTTGGAGGTGTTCACCCAATGTGTTCCTGTTCACTGGTCCAATCATCTTCATTGATTGAGCCGATGATTGAGAGGGTTCTACCGTCTTTACGAGGCCGGCGGGAGGAGGCGGGGGCTGGTGAAGGGCCAACCACAGAGGGGAACGCCGTTTAGATGCCGGGGGCGTTTTTGGGGTGTGGGGGGGTTTACGCGTTGGTATATATTTTCAGTTGCTTTTGAAATAATGTAAATATTTTTCAGAGATTCCGTAGGCTCTGTAGTCTCACCTTTATTACTCCTTTCAAGCTTCTGTCTTTACCTTTCACAATAAAAGCCCGAGACGTATACACGGCCTAATTGTTAACCAGAACTCTAATCGGTTCTGACCTTTTATAGAGAAAAAAGCTGCAACTTTTGCTGGTATGAACAGATTTGATGCAAAATATTGTCAGAAATCATATTTTTGTGTCACTTATTGTTCACGGGACTGGCAAGATAGAAAATAGCCCTTTTTGGATTTCATCTCCAGTCCATGTTGATTCTATTTAAATGTAAAAATGTAGAAAAAATGCATTTATTTGTATTTTTAAGTCAAAAATGTGAAACAAAATATGAGGTGTGCTTACGTAAGCTCGTACCAACCAATTATACGATGACAAACATTCATCAGTCAATCTGGAACTTTGAGCAATAAGACATGTGTACAGAGATAATAGTGTTAGAGAAGTTAGAGAATGATATAAAAGAAGGAGACAGGGACGGGCTAACCTAATTCTCAGTCATCTCTCACATATTTATGCATCATGTCTATAAGAGTGGAGCAACAGACTGATTAAATTAGATTTGATGAGACTTGACCCTCCACACTCACTTAATAATGCAGTCATTTTGGCCCATTTGACATGGAGAGAGAGAGGGAGTGACACTCTGGGGGGTGGGAGAGTGGTTGAGTGAGGCGGGGGGGTGAGAGGTTTGAAGTGAGGGGAGGGGGGGGGGGGGGGGGCTGTCCATTTGTACAAACCTAAGAATCTGTCATGTGTCGGGTTGCGTTTCCTTCGCCGCGGCGGCGAGGTGGTTCTGACAGCCACGACTTTCTCTCCTTCATCCCAAAGCTGCAAATGACATTACGGAAATTGTGTTTGTGGCGTTGCCGAGGCCAGCGGCCTCCTGGGAAACGGAGAGGGTCAGGGGGTCGGGGGGGAAAGGGAGCTGGAGAAGAGAAGGAAATAAAAAAGAAAGAATGAAAGGGAAGGAGTGTGAAAACTAAGAAATAAGCTCAGAAAACGTAATCGCAACGTTAAGATAATTGTGGATTTATGGTAATTATTTAGATTTGAACAATGTCTTCTAAGATGCACATGTGCCAGCGTGGCATTTGTTTTAAAGTCAATCCGTGTCACCTGGGAGGAGCAGGATTACACCTCCCAGCATATATACAGGGCTGAGTCTAATATTTGCTCCTTCTCGTCTCCCAGGGCATCCTCGCACTCCTAAATATTTCAGCAGGAGAAATGAACTGCTCTCTCAGGGGGGCAATCCTTCGCCTGATTGCCCCGGCCTCGCGTTTACAGCCTGGCTGGGTCCGGGTCCTCAACCCCGGGCCCGGGTCCCCACCATGCAAGGTCTATACATCCCAGGCCTTCACTAACAAGGACCAGGGGAGCAGCAGAACCAAAGCTCCTCCATAAAGAACAATTACAAGCTAAAGGAAAGGGTTTGTGCCCTTATATGTGTGTGATTCCCCCTTTTACAGCTCACAATCAATCTTTAATGAGCCATTGAATATTAACTGGATTTGTAGGGAGCTGAGTGTCAACTCCCATGAGTGCAAACTGGAGTCCCGAGGTTTAAAGATGGAGGAAAGAGGGGGGGGGGGGGGGGACAAAGAGCATTTGCACGGTGGGGGGATGAGTGTTTTACATGGAGTTATATGCAAAAAGTGGTTATAGTCAATTACAATTACAATCATTCACCATGGGAAGGACAACCAGGGTGATTGTAGTCTCGGGACCCCCCCCTTGGAGCCGCTACAGTAACTGCATTACAATGGAGCCAACACTGGAGGCCCGACGGAGCAGGATCACACATCTTAGACTTCACACTTCTGACAAATGTGCAAAATGTCAACCCATGTTGATTAATACGTGGGACTACAACAGACCCCTTCGTCCGGGTCCTTCTGCAGACCTCGTAGGGGCCTGGAGCCCAGCCTGGGCCCTGCAGCAGGACCGGGGGAGACTCTCTGGACTCTAACCCCCCTGCCGGGCGGCCTCTTTGTGGCAGCGCTGCCTGCTAACTGATTAATGGACGTAGTCCTGTGATCAGAAGGCTGGGACGTGGCCGAGGTCCTGATCTCTCGGTGTCGGAGAGCTACATGGATCCCAGCGGACTGAGACAGATTAGGGCCTTGATGCTGACCCCATGCTGGGACCTCTGGGGGTTGGAGGAGCAGGCCATGGGGGCCCGGGGATAATGGGACCCCTCTCACACCTTTTAAAAGAGAACATCTTTATGGCTACTTAGAGGAAATTGATTTGATTGTGCCAGAAACGCATGTGTGAACACCCCTGGCACTTTTATTGGCTATTTGTCTTTTAAGTCACAGCTGGAGAAATTTATACCCACGTTGGGCTGACGGCTGTGTGTGTGTGTTTAAGAGAGTAAATATTAATACGTGTGTGTGTGCACATACAGACATGTGTGTGTGTGTGCATGAGAGCAGGTCATGATAAGCGACGCACTGAAGGTGCACTTTAACGGGGTGTCAATCATTAAGTATCAGCCCTAATGACTGAAAGTGCATAATGGAGCCCCGGTGGAAATAAAACAACAAGATTTGTTGAGACACATTCATTCTCTGAATTGATGTCAACACTTTCCCTTCCTGGCTCCGCCGTCTCCACTCCATTAAACGGCGAATGTTTCAACATGCATTTCAGCTTGTGATTTCGTTAGAGCGCCCGGGAACGTTTCCTTTCTGCCGTCAGGGGTTTTACAGAATCTTCACTTTATAGTGTACAAATACTCTGTCAATGCTGAGTAATGACACGGTCCGGCTCTAGGAAAGTGCTGAGTCATTATAGACAGCGAATCAGTGACGAGTGTGACTCTTTAGCGTCGTCAGTAGGTGAGTTCCGAGTCACAGGATGCATTCAGCACTCGCTCGTCACATTGCCTGTTGTTAGCGTCGCTCGTCACATTGCCTGTTGTTAGCGTCGCTCGTCACGTTGCCTCTTGTTAGCGTCGCTAGTCACATTGCCTGTTGTTAGTGTCGCTAGTCACATTGCCTGTTGTTAGCGTCGCTCGTCACGTTGCCTCTTGTTAGCGTCGCTAGTCACATTGCCTGTTGTTAGTGTCGCTAGTCACATTGCCTCTTGTTAGCGTCGCTAGTCACGTTGCCTGTTGTTAGCGTCGCTAGTCACATTGCCTGTTGTTAGCGTCGCTCGTCACATTGCCTCTTGTTAGCGTCGCTAGTCACGTTGCCTGTTGTTAGCGTCGCTAGTCACGTTGCCTGTTGTTAGCATCGCTAGTCACTAGTCGCTAGTCACGTTGCCTGTTGTTAGCGTCACTAGTCACTAGTCTCGTTGCCTGTTTTAGCATCGCTAGTCACTAGTCGCTAGTCACGTTGCCTGTTGTTAGCGTCACTAGTCACTAGTCGCTAGTCACGTTGCCTGTTGTTAGCATCGCTAGTCACGTTGCCTGTTGTTAGCGTCACTAGTCACTAGTTGCTAGTCAAGTTGCCTGTTGTTAGCGTCACTAGTCACTAGTCGCTCGTCACGTTGCCTGTTGTTAGTCTCGCTAGTCACGTTGCCTGTTGTTAGCATCGCTAGTCACTAGTCGCTCGTCACGTTGCCTGTTGTTAGCGTCGCTAGTCACGTTACCTGTTGTTAGCGTCGCTAGTCACTAGTCACGTTGCCTGTTGTTAGTGTCGCTAGTCACTAGTCGCTAGTCACGTTGCCTGTTGTTAGCGTCGCTAGTCAAGTTGCCTGTTGTTAGTCTCGCTTGTCACGTTGCCCGTTGTTAGCGTCGCTAGTCACGAGTCGCTAGTCACGAGTCGCTAGTCACGTTGCCTGTTGTTAGTCTTGCTAGTCACGTTGCCTGTTGTTAGTCTTGCTAGTCACGTTGCCCGTTGTTAGCGTCGCGTCACTAGTTGCTAGTCACGTTGCCTGTTGCGTGTCTACTTGCTAGTCAGGGTCAAGTCATCGGTGTAGTTATTCATGTGGCCCACGTGATTGGCTAGTCAGGTTTGTCACTCATGAGTCACACGAGTCGTTTGTCAACTTCACATCAACCACATTCCGAAGCGGCTCGGTTTCCCACACATGAAACTTCCTGTGAAGGGGGAAGTTTATTTTGAAAAGACTTGGTGCATGTAACCCGATAACCCGACGCTGCAGCGCTGCGTTGATCCTCGCAGCGTGAGGCCGGAGGACATAAATCC
Organism: Eutrigla gurnardus; assembly: GCF_963514095.1. Classification (NCBI taxonomy): domain Eukaryota; kingdom Metazoa; phylum Chordata; class Actinopteri; order Perciformes; family Triglidae; genus Eutrigla; species Eutrigla gurnardus. Next base: position 26,591,885 of record NC_139922.1, on the reverse strand, counting down.
TTCCAGAATCTTCCACAACAACAATGCAAACAAGCAAGAAATATCTCTACAAAACAGCCATTGTTGATTCAACCTGTTTGTTGATTGTAAATATGATCATCCAGTCGTTTACGTTATTGAACATTGTGATCAGTCTGGATCCAGCATCTCAACCTCAGTCTGTAGAGTCATGTGATTACATCCCATTATCAGTGGAGAGAGCACGGAGTGAAAGAGTGACCATGAAGGTGAAGAAGAAGAGGGAGGGAGGGAACCTCACAACAGTCTGATTTATGCAAATTGAAGAATCTTATCGATTGGTAATTGATTTACTTTGATACGCGTCGTCGTGGAGACGCATTCAGACAAATCAAATTCATCTGTCCATCCTCTCTCAGCCGCCATCCATCAGCCTCATCTCATCACCGCTGACAAACCAACCAGTGTGTGTGTGTGTGTGTGTGTGTGTGTGTGCACGTGCTTTGATTGTGTGCAAATGTGACCTCATCCTCAGATGAGGACCTAACACTTGTTCTATTTTTAGCTCTTACTTTATCGGCAATGATACGTTGTGGTTTCTTTGTTTCTTTCTTTTGACAAATGTACTTATTGTAAGTCGCTTTGGACAACAGCGTCGGCTAAATGACCTAAATGTAAATGTAAATGACCTCAGCGTCATGTGACCTGTATACTGTACCAACTCTGCAGAAAAAGCATCCAAATCATGGAAACACAAAGAGCGACACGTGACCTCAGATGACCTCAGACGGATAATCAGAAGCATAGAACGTTTTTTTCTAGTATTTTCTTTGTTTATAAAGGTTTCAAATTCAAGATAACATTCTATTATCTCCTCTTCATGTCGTTTCAATGTCAGTTTCTTTATATAAAATCAAACAAAAAAACACGAGCAACATACAAGCTATTTTCTAGTGTTTTCAGCTCTTCTAGTCACATGACTTATCCCATCTCAAAGGGGGGGGGGGAGGGTCCTCAGTGACAGTTTGGGGTAAAAACAAGAAATGCGGTTGTTTCTATTTCCCGTCACGTCTTCCAGCCACTTCCTGGTGGATCCGTTGAGTTGTCATTTATTTCCATGCGGTATTGATCCTGTTATCCTGCTGGTAAAAAGGCCAGATCGCAGCCGTGTTTGTTTGTTTATGTCTGAAGCTCGGATCTATTTAAGCCACAGAGTGTACGTTAATGTTGTGTGAGGGAGGGGGAGAGTTATCTGGCCCTCCCCAGGGGGGACGGGGCTTCTGCTCCTCTCTCTTAGGTAATGGAAGCAATGTGTCCATAATCCCAGAGAATGACTAATAAAAGAGAGTAGCGCCTTGGGCCCGTTCCCTCAGCAATATTATGGCTGGGTATTAAACTGAGTGCCTGTGTAATACTGTCAAGTCACTGTTTTCTCCAACACACTCCGCGGACGCTTTATTTATTCATTCTTCTTGCATATCTCCGTATTCGCAAATGAAATCCAAAGCGCTCTTTACGAGGGGAGATGGTTCTCCTCTGTGAGAGCCGTTTAGAAAGTCGTGGATGGCGTGAATCATCACGTCGCGCTGGCGTCCGATCCGTCGAGACACCTGAGGCGCCTCGCGAAAAACGCCGCCTTAATGGAACCCAAACACGGCTTGAATACTAATAAGACATGACACCATCACCCGCAGCCCTCCACCCGATACCCGGTGCTCCCGTTAAACGCTCTTTAATGGCCGTGTTAGTGTTATACAAGACGCTCATTAGACACTTTAATTGGTTTGGCCCATGTTGACAGCGGCGTGGATTGGCCGAGCCGGCGCGGTGGTTTGTGTGGGGGGGGGTCAGCGGTAGGGTGCTGCTGGTGACTCATGTAGTCGTAGTGGACCAGTAGTCTGACTGAGGAGCTGATGAGGACAGGTGGGGGGGGCAACATGAGGTCATACTGTCCTGCTCCTACCCAGGGAGTCTGTGGAAACCAACAGTGCACACTCATTAGAGGACAGCTGGGTTCAAAGTGATCGGCTTCCTGTTTGGTATTGATTGGGTTTGAGGGGATGATGATGTCACTTTGCCTCGTGAGTGCTGCTGCATCTGTGAGAGCAAAGTTACATTTAACTCACAAATAAAGTGTGTTTACTGCTTGTGTTGATGAAGGCTCCAGAGGGAGATGCACCAACGAACCATCCATTGTATGAGAGAAGTGGGCGTCGCCGGGTGTTTCTCACAGTCAAGGAAGGATTCTTCCATGTCTGAATTTCAAGGATGCTACGTCATGGAAGGACTATTGCAATGTGGAGGATCCATGGAGATCCATGGAGATCCACCGAGGAGCGAGTCCTTTGTCCAAAGGAATTCAAAGGATGCTTGTGTGTGTCCTAAAACACACACAAGCCTACGTGCACAATGCGTTTCCCGCCCACGTGTGGAAACAGCTCCGTTATTCAGTTTCTGAATTCGAGGTGAGAAGCTGCTGAACCTTCACTCGTATTAGATCTACAAGCTCTAATTTAACCTGAAAGGAGGCGGCTTAGAAGGAGCTGTCTTACAGCGGCAGCGGACACTGAGTTACACAAAGATCACAGATGGAACGGTCTGGGAAAAGCACCGGCGTGAATAATAAATAATAATAAAATGATTCCATTGAGCAGTTCCACTTCCTGGGATAGTGCATGCTTTCTAACTGGGACACTTGGATAGAAGTCTGGGCTTTCCTTCTGCTGCCGACGACCTCTTCAAGAAGAGCAGAGAGATGCTCTCAGATCTGGAATCCTCTCTTTACTCTTCATCTTTGATCAAACTATAAAAGTCTTGACTGGAGTCCCGTCACCCTGCTGTCTGCCGGCTGCCCCGTCCCCGCCTGGCCCTCCTGTAATTATGATTGATTTGGGTGTGGGACATATATTGCTCGGCGGGTCTATTCTGACTGTACTTCATCACCGGCCGTGGCTAAATGCTTTAAAAGCATTGATTTGCCTGAATTACAACATGGCATCAGACCTCTCACCTGTCTGTGTGTGTGTCTGTGTGTGTGTGTGTGTGTGTGTCTGTGTGTGTGTGTGTGTGTGTGAGGTGAAGACAGATCACACCTCCACATATCATAACACCCCCCCCCATCATCTCCGTCTCATCGATTTTCCCCATAAAAGGTGTTTAATTCAATCAAGAGGAAAGTGAGTGCCTGTTTTTCTGGGCCTCCGTCGATAGCCGTATAATCAATTAGAGTGGGCCTCGACCTCCCTCTCTCTCCCTCTCTCTATCACACACACACACACACACACACACACACACACACACACTCTTTTCCTAAAAACTCTCGTGCGCGTCTATTTCTGATCTGCACGTCCAACACGACTTCCCTCGTTAACGCTACGCAAAGATTGCATGCTGGGAAGTCTGCTGCTGATCTTGTTTAGAGATGAAATGATTAATTCCCTTTTAACGCTTATAGATCACATCCCTGGTCATGTCTATCTACTTAACAATATATGAAAAAAAAAAACAATTATATGTATTATTTAATATATAAAATAGATGTATTCAATAACATGACATGTACCTGCACTGCTCTGATATTCTGATATTCTGATATTCTGATCCACCGGGGAAAACTCTCAGGAGGCCGGACTTCCGTTTCTTTCCCGAGGCTCAGTCTGCATTCATTCAGCTTCAAAGACGAGGAAATCATGTTTAGAAGCTCGGAAGTGGCCTGAAAATTAAATCTACCATTTATATGTTGTATTAACGTGAAAGAAAAACCAAAAACACACGTTTACATTAAAGGACCGGTGTGTAGATTTCTGAATGTTAATAATGATGTTTTCTTTTGTGTATAATCACCTGAAATAAGAATCTACTTGTATCTGCTTTTCACTTGATGACAGTTGATGGTAACGCTCCTTGTTCTAAGACGGAGAGGATATGATTCCACTGAATTCCCGTATGACGCTTCACGTTTCATATTGGTTATAAATCCCTTTGATCTGTTACAGTGCAGCTCACATTTATCCAATATTTCCACACATTAAACACACGTTTCTATTAGTGTGGGAGGAACAGCGCATGGGTTCTATTCACTCGGGTACCGGCGGAGCGCTCGGCCACTCGACACCTAACCACCAGACAATAAAGGGAAGAAATAAAAGGTCCGATTCATCAACATCACACACGACTCCACCACCCAGTAAATTAAACAATATTTCATAATCACTCTGACAATGAGACAAGAGACAGCAATTTGGGCTGAGAGCTCCTCCTCAGCACACACACACACACACACACACACACACACACACACACACACACACACACACACACACACACGTAATTATCAGAGTGGACATGCTCTGGAGACCCCAGACACTCCCCTCGTACCTGCCCAATCAACTGTCCAACAACAGACACCCACCCAGCCTTCATTTATCTTGTCTGTGTGTGTGTGTGTGTGTGTGTGTGTGTGTATCAAGCTAATTACCACCAAGAACCATCCCACACACAGACCTAACCCAGACATTGTGGCGCTGTCCAGGGACATGGGAGGTGGGTAATTAGCCTTCCATTATTACACGCAAACACACACACACACACACACACACACACACACACACACCTACGAGTCAGTGGAGGGGCAGTGGGACGGTTGGGAGGTTGTGTTTTGGGTCTAAGGACACTGCAGGAGGTCAAAGTTGACTATCTGTTGTAATAGCAGTTGCCATGTGATGAGGTCAGCTGATCCCGACGTGGGCGCCTTCGACCGACACCGTATAGATCATATCTTGGTCGTCGCCATCTTGGTCTTTTGGAACCTGAAGTTCCACAAGAGGGCGGAGCTTAGTTCAACCGAATAGACATTTAATTCTCATGAAGTAAAAACCCACAGTTAAAGTGTGAAAGTTGTAAGACAAAAACAACAACAACTCCCAGACCTGTCAATCAGCAGGTAAGCCCCGCCCCCTAAAGCATCCCCTGCTTTCTGGTCTGGTGGACTCTAAATGGACCATAATGTACTAAATGAACATCATGCTGGATTGAAGAAGACTTGAAACTAGAGATTGAGACCATAAACTCATGTTTACAATGTTTACTGAGATACAATAAGACTTTTTTCAACCAGGAGTCGCCCCCTGATGGCTAGTAGAGAGAATGCAGTTTAAGTGACCCCAGCTTCAGCTTCACTTCTCAGACCCGGAAGTTGTCACGGTTGAACTGATTTGAATTTGGTGGCCAAAGGTCACTGCATTGTCACAAAACCGGTTTGTGGCCATAACTCAAGAATCAATATGCTGATTATGACAATTTCAGAGAAATGTGTAATGATTAGAAAGAATGCAGGTTTAGTCCGGGAGCTTTAAAGTAGCGAATGAATATCTTTGGGTCCATTTTCTTACTTATTTCTCTACTGTATTGTATTGGAATTGTCGCTGTGTCCACTATTTCATGTGGATGTGTAAGAATATCCATATACCTCACAATTAATCTAAAATACTATAAAATAACATCTAACGAGTTTAAAAAAGTAGTCATGGCGACTATATTGAATGTAGAGACATCAGTATTTATTTAACTGGGATGTTTTGCAGGTTAGATTTTTAATATTAGTAATTCTACGTCATTTCATATCACCATTTGCTCTGGATTGAATCGTGTTTTTATGCAATAATTCAGTCAGAATTGTGTCTGTTCCGTGTTTATTTTTCATCTATCTGAGATAAAAACTCTCCAGGAAAGCTGGATGCCACGTGGAGCCCAGAGGTGCAGGTGGGTTGAAGAACCTCATAACTCCGAGCTGGCCCAAACAGTGCCCCATCCCACCGCTGGCCCAGCTGTTGTCTGGGGGGTGTAATTGTGTCAAAACCTTCTATTCCCCTCCAAGAGCGCCCCCTAAAGCAGTTAGATGCCCCCCCCCCCCAACACACACACACATGGGCCTGGGCATCATCATTTTCCAGCAACCATCCATCTTCGGCCGGCGATTAATTCTCTTCATTTCCGAGCACAGGCCATAAATCCTGGCACACTTAATTAATTTCACGGCCGACGCGGGGCTCCCGTAAAGCGGGGATTGTTCTCGCAAAAGCCCATATTAATTATGCTATTTTACAGCCATCTCATTGAAGGCTGTGTTTCATCTTTCATAATTACATTTTCAACAACAACGGGGGCAACAAAAAGGAGTCTAATTATGGATTTGGCGGCACGCTGCCGTGTAATAAGTCAATGTTAGCACGAGGCCCGCGACGTGGCGCTAAGGCGTGACGGCGCTCGGCGTCTGTGTGGGCCTCCGCGTTCCATCGGCGTTGCTGTAACGATGAATTGGAGCCGAGAGGACGATCACAACGCGGAACATATTGAAAGCATTTGGCGGCCTGCTGGCGTGAACTGTGTTGATGAAGTTAGAGCAGATTATTGTCACATCCAGGCTCTGGTGATCATTACTCTTGTGACGGAGCTCATCAGCTGCTCTCCTGATGTTCAGGCGGCGGCGCCTCGTCCCATCATGCACCACACAAACGTGGCTCTCACGTGTCTGAAATGTGCTTACGCGTCCACAGATTGAACAGATAAAGTTAAAGTACGATGGCGGCACCATTTGTTCACAACGTGGCGTTCGATCCTTTTCAAGCTGTGGAAGAAGATCAACAGCGTTCCCTGCTGTTGCACCCTCCCGGCGCTCTGAGCGGCAGGTCAGCACCCGGTCATGACGGGTGACAGCGCCTGTGTTAACAGCCACCTACACACTTGGTCCGGCAACCAGCCGTCCACCCACACACTCCCAGAGCTGAGCAGTAATAACACACACACACACACACACACGCTGCCATAAGGATGCAGTAACACATGGGGCTGTCATGGCTGCCTGGTAGGAGGTGGTTTAGTCACTACGGTGGATTCTTCTCATAATCATCTTTGTGTTATTAAAGAATCAGAATGAATCACCTGATGGATGTGTTCATTATTTTTTAATTAAACATTAAATTGTCAGCTGCCCATGAGAACGTTGGAACGGCTCTTTTGGATGAAAGGGTAGAACAGACTCTTGCCGGCGGAGGGCCGACCACCAGGATCCTGTTGACCCACAGCAGAGTGAATTTGAGTAAAACAGGTACAGTATGTATGTCTAGGGCTTTTATTGTGAAAGGGAGGAACAGAAGAAGTGAATCTGAAGTTGAAAGTTTGCCGTCTTGGTTCTGCCTACGGAGCCCCTGTGTTGTTTTGACCATGTCCGTTCTGCACAACGTGATTGGTTGCCTTCATCGACAGTGTGAAAGCCTTTTTGTGTTTATTAGCGAAGCAATAATCAGTGAGATTGGTAGAAAGTAACAGACGTACCTGGAGGAGCTGCGTCCGGTCACCTTCCCTCCTCCTGGAAACAACAGAGGACACATCGAGCTGTAAATATCGTCCGTTCGATGCCAAGAACCAAACCATGTGTTGTGCCACGTTATAAGGAAGAAAGACCCTAAAAGTGAATTTGTGATGGGGACGCTGGTAATAATGGCCGCCTGGCTGACCCGGGAGTGCAGCGATGTCACCTCTGATCAGTGGCGTTACAGTCCTTTCACTTCCTATTAGGCTCCTCACACTGAGAGTCTGTGTGCAGTGGCAGGGGCCATAAGTCCTCTGACAGCGACCTTGAACATGTGTGTGTGTGTGTGTGTGTGTGTGTGTGTGTGTTCACCCATGTGCGACCCATCTCTGCTTGTGTGTGTGTGTGTGTGTTATCTTTTCCTCTTCCCTCCACTCCTTCCTTGTCAAGGCCATCGGTGATCAGTGGAGGTTAAAAGTTACAAATCACCCCTCCCCCTCCGATCTACATCCCCCCCACCTGTCCTCCACGCTGGCCCGGTGGAGGGGCCTCTAGGGGCCACCGGGTCTCATTTGTACTTGGGGCCGTGGCTCCTGTTGAGGGTCTGCAGGGGATCAGAGGCAGCGGAGGGCAATTACTCCTCTGCTTTAATTGGCATTATCATTTTAGCAGACTGACAGAGATGGATCACCCGGCAGGACGGGGCTACTGTCGAGCAAAGGGGGGGGGGGTGTTGGCCTGGTGGGCACAAGGAGGGAGGAGGACGGGGGAGGAGAAATGTAGGTGGAAGAGGGCAGAGGAAATAAATCTGATACCAACATCAGCTGAACAAATATCCCCCATTATACAAGAAAGGTGTGGAGGAATTGTGTGGGCCAGCAGCTCCGAGTGTGTGTGTGTGTGTGTGTGAGAGAGAGTGTGTGTGTGTGTGTGTGTGTGTGTGTGTGTGTGTGTGTGTGTGTGTGTGTGTGTGTGTGTGTGTGTGTGTGTGTGTGTGTGTGTGTGAGAGTGTGTGTGTGTGTGTGTGTGTGTGTGTGTGTGTGTGTGTGTGTGTGTGAGTGTGAGTGTGTGTGTGTGAGTGTGTGTGTGTGTGTGTGTGAGAGTGTGTGTGTGTGTGTGTGTGAGAGTGTGTGTGTGTGTGTGTGTGAGAGTGTGTGTGTGTGTGTGTGTGTGTGAGAGTGTGTGTGTGTGTGTGTGTGTGTGCAGGGGAAAGGGCAGTGGAGGGGGGGAGGTATTAGTGTAACCCAGTGTGAAGCCTGGCGAGAGCCTAACGAGCAGCACGGCCGCGCCTCCATAACTCAGCTCCTGTAAAGCTGTCAGTGGAATTAAGAGGCCCCCATTATAGGTGCCCATACGAGTGGCTCAATGCAAAACACCAGCCTCCTCCCCGGGGCCCGCGGCAGATAATTTTAGCTACTTAGTGAATCATCTTCAAAGCCGGAGCTGGAAAAAGCTTCCTTCGGTGTTAGCTTCCTGTATTCTGTTCGGAGACTCGGTTCCAGTTCAAGTTGTTTCTTCGTCTCTGTCGTCTCCTCAAAAACACCTTCCACACAGCGGGACTGCTTCACGCGTCACAGATTAGTTCTCAAACAAGTCCGCAAAAAACACAGGACTTTCACCCCGGTGACTGCTGTTCATGTCCCGTGTGAACCAAATGCTTCTGCATGTTTGTTTCAATGTCATAATAAGAGAAAGCATCTTTGACTAAACCTCACCAAGGTTCATATAACCACACGTTTGTGTGTCAGGACGCTCATTTGGTCGGGGGTTCGAGTCCGACCTGCAGCCCTTGGCTGTGCATTGTCCCCACTTCACTCCCAAAAATAATAGAATCAACAACTGTTTTAAAGTGGGACGGTAATGTGGTCAGATTCCCGGGTCTCCCCCCGGCCTGAATCCCCAGAGGCTGAACCCAACAACATGCCAGAGACAAACAGTGATGGATGGATGAAAAATTATTATGAAGCTGTCCAACCTGAATTATTGTGCTGTCTGTTGATAATCCCTTATTTGTCTCTTCCTGGCATCCAACAAAATCTGTCAGTCGGACTAAAAAAAGCGAGGGATGGTTGATGGAAGATGATGAAGTGAGTGGAACGGGGGGGTTCTTGCTTCCCGCCTCTTTTAAGGAAAGAACATACTTGAAGGGAACGCTGTGCACTCCCTCTCTCTCCCCCTGATATGAAAAATGAAAACTATAAGGGAGACAATAATAAAAATAGCAGAATGAGTGGACAGGCCGGAGCAGTCCATTACTCACAGCTGCTTTGGGCTGCGTGGTAAAAATGTGCTGCTTGCTGCAAAAGCATGCATCACCGCCGGCACAAAACAAATGGGCTGTCTCCAACGTATTTACCTCCAATTGTTCAAGCGTTTGTGGGGAGAGCCGGCCTGTCCGGCAGCTCGCCGTCCGTCGGAGGACAAGAGAGCAACGCTGCCGGAGACGTGGCGAGGCAACGCCGGATGCCCTGGAGGGGGAAGGATGGACATGGAGGGTGTTAAAAGTGGAATGACAGACGCTGTGATGATGGTTTAATCAGCTGAGCTGTTCTCATAATTGGCATTTATTAAGCAGCTTTTTTAAACTGTAAAATACGACACAACAAACACCATGTAAGTTTTCTGAAATGGTGTTTTTAAAAATGCTTATGTGGCATTATCTTATTTAATATGTGCTACTTTACAGGATACAGCCAGGTTCAAATATCCTGTTTTATTGAGTTACAGAGGGGGATTCCTCTTTGTATCGCTTCATAAATCAGAAAATACCATCAATAGGCATTTAAAAAATCTATTTTTATCACTTTTTGGTAATAAAATGTGGCTGCGAATGAAATGTGAACAAACCCTCTGTGGAAACCTTCAGAACATAGAGAGGAATAAACATCAGAGAAGATATGGATGGTAACATTTCAAAGACACTACGGGTGAATTTAGAAGAAATCTACAGAAGCAAACAGACAAAGTAGTACAATAAACACCTACATGTGTATTCTGGATGTTTTCTTTGTTCTGACATGACAAACATTATAATGTAGTCTCACACAACATTTTGTGGTGAATGTTTTTACCCAAACTGTCCTGATGCTGAAGGAGTGGAGAAGAAGGATGACCTTCTCCACACATTTCTGTAAATGTACGAGCTCATTGACCTGCAAAGACAAGCGAGTCCTGCTTTAAGCTGTCATTTACCAGCCTGATCACACATCTATGTGCTGATGGTTTGGGAGGAGACCAGCAGAGAGGAGGGAGGGAGTGGAGAACCAGAAGGGAGTGGGATTCCCATCAGCTCCACATGCAGCTCGTCTCACGCTGCGAGGCCGTTACCGGAGACCTCCAGTACGCCGTACTAATCTAATCTGGCTGGATGTGTTCCCATCTCTCCGTTCTTTGGTTTTTTCAGGGCCAATCAGAACAGCAGCGAGCAGCTCGAGGCTCGGCGGCGCCGCAGCGCGACATCTCCCACATCCTGGTGTGATGCAGCTGTGGTAATGACAGAGCCCCACTCTGAAACGGCCCTCCTGATTAAGATGGCTCTCCGCATCGCCCCCTGTTTATCTCCAGTGCGGTCGTTAACCGGGATGGGCCCGCTAATGATGAGTACTTTACAATATGGCACTCAGGCATAATCGGCCTCCTGTCATGGTCTCGCGGCGGAGAGGCAGCCGCCCGGCTCCAGCCTGTAGCTCTTTACTCGCCGTCCATCTGAGAGACGGCAGGTTTTCAGAGCGATAAACGGGGAACGGGTAAACATTCTCCGTGGTGATGACGAGCGTCAAACCTCCGCCTGATGACACATCAAATAATAAGCTGGAGGCGGAGCGCTAATCAGCGGAAAGCAAAGTTATTGTCTCCATCACATCGGGGGGGAGTTGTGATGGCCATGTAAGTGCATTATTAGTAGGAGGAGGAGGATTAGTTCTGACTGCTGGAGGTGTGATGTGTGTTTCAGAGTGTAATAACATGAATAAAAGGAGCAAAGGGAATGGGTGGAGGACAAGCAGAGGGAAGTGAGAGGTAAGAGAGGGAGGGAGGGCTATTTAATTTATGTGGGGAGGGGGAGAGAGTGGCAGTGATACATGGGTTTGTTAGTCAATTGATAAAGGAGAGGAAATTTCTAAAAAACATTCAGCAGCGAGAGATATGGCCACCATACATCACCTATTTGCAAACAACGAGGGCTAATATTCATCCCTGGGAGGGACGGGGCGACCCCCCCACACCGGCACACCGCCTGACCTAATTAAGCCCAGAGAATAGAGCTTAATTGGAAAAGAAACATTGCATCCCTGCATTGTAAAAGCAAGCGCCCTGATGTTTGCTGTTTCTGTTCACGGAGTCTTTACGTCCTATATTTGAGCTTTAAGGCTTTTTAATGCAGTCTGGTGGACCAACGTAGTCAGAGAGGACACAACCATCATCGGACCTTATCATGAACAAATACGCACAAGAATGCTTTCATCCCGTTTTGTACCATTAATTAGACATTTTGTCACTTTAAAAATGCTTTTACAAGTAAAACAAGTGAGTATAAGACAGTAAAAAGACGTCTCTCTGTGTGTGTCGTGGACATGTTTTTCCAAAATGGGACACCGAAGGGGCGTGGCTTCGCCTCTGATGCCTAAATTCCACGTTAAAAGCTGAAGCTAAAGCTCATAACGTGAGATGATGAGTCCCTCATTCAGTCCACATTTAAGTTGTTGAGGCTGATTGTAATTCTTCAATCATTAGTTAAACTCACGTCGCCTTCAAACCTCCCGTGAAGACAGATTTTAAGGAGAGGTTGTGTTGGGGGGGGGGGGGGGGGGGGGGCGTTCATGTTACATTCACACACAAAATAAAACAATAAATTCACTTTCAAATGGCCCCACTAGCAGTTTAATTCAACAAACAAACAAATAAATAAATGTGTAAATAAATATGGCTGCTGTGTGTGTGTGTGTGTGTGTGTGTGTGTGTGTGTGTGTGTGTGTGTGTGTGTGTGTGTGTGTGTGTGTGTGTGTGTGTGTGTGTGGGGATGTATTGGGGGCGTCTTTGTTGAGACTCATAGTCCAGATGGATGACTTGTACGGGGGAGTGTATTTATTTTGCGGCGAGGCGACATCAGGAGATTTGTTATTCCCTGGCGTTGCCGAGTTTTTCACATTGCTCCACATCGCTGGGACCATATTTCATCCCCGCACCCCCAATCCCCAAACAGATTTATTTACAGGCTGGCTTCCTGTACCCCCCCCCCCCCCCCCCCCCCCCCCCCATACATGCTGCTGCAGACACACATGGACACGCTATAAACAGACATGTTCAGCACCAAACACACCTTCTCTCTCAAATCAAATGTACGAACACACACGGCATCTCTGCACCGTTTCCAATAAAGATAACAGTATTTCTGTTAAGGTCTTCATGATGGGGCTATAATTGCTCTCATATATTCCATAAAGTATGCAGACAAAGGGTGCGACTAAATAAGACTGCATCGGGGAAAGATTTGCAATAAATGCCAAATGATTATTATAAATATGCAGAGGAAACTGCACCAGTTTAATGTTTATTCCAGCTACAAGTGTTTCTCAAACACCTTTTCATTCCAGCTCGTCACGTAACGATGCTTCGTCAGACACACCAGAAACGTCTCCGTAACCCGAGCGGCTCATAAGGAAGGAAGTATAAAAAAACCTTAGGTACGATTTTTGGGTTTTGCAATCAATTGCAGAAAAAAAGGTTTGTACTCATCTTCTCTAACCTCTAACGAACGCCTCGTCACACCTGAGCCACGCCCCTGACCCGAGACGCTTGTAGCTGAGAATCAAAGTTAAGAGACTTAAAGTGAAAGTACAACGTAGCAGAGGTGTTTTATCATCCTGACCTTTGGTCTCATGAAACAAGTAGCTGTGGGGGGAGGGGGGCTAGAATAAAAAGAGAGAGGAAGACAGAGAGAGAGAGGAAGAGATGGAAATGGAAGATTAAGAGAAATGACGAGTGAACAGACAAGAGGAAGAGTGCAAACAAAGAGTAGGAGACCCAATCAAACACCATCCCTCACCCCCCTCTTCCAAGAGCTTCAGTCTCTTCATAGAGGGGGGGGATGCCAGGCACTCTGCTTAGGAATGAATAACCTGGGGATGTGTGTGTGTGTGTGTGTGTGTGTGTGTGTGTGTGTGTGTGTGTGTGTGTGTGTGTGTGTGTGTGTGTGTGTGTCTGCAGGAAGGAGGAGGATGTTAGGGGTTCCTCGGCCCGGGGTCTCTCCCTATCTTTGTGAGTAATGATTCAGACTGCCAGTGTGGTGGTGTCGCCCCATCTATAACCATTTACACACAGGCTAACATACACACACACACACACACACACACACACACACACATACACACACACACACACACATACACACACACACACACACACACACACACACACACAGATTAATCAGACAGGAAGCAGGGCAGGTGGATGGACACGGCGGCAGGCCGGGTTCATCCATTCAGTCCTGAAACACACGGGGGGAGTTTAGGGTGAAACGCCGGCCGACCTGCTGACAGGAAGAACATTATATTTACACACAGTTTCCTTCAGCGCCGCCACACACGGCCTCGCCACGGAAAACATCCAGACCAACATTTATATCTGGAGAGCACCGTTATTCTGCTCGCTGTAGCTCCTTATAACACTGGATCTATGAAACTAGAAAACAAGAGCCTGTTTAATCTACTCAAATGTATTTATTTGGTAAAGTATTTAACATGTCCATGTTTCATTATGATTGATCAAAGTATATCTTTTCTAAATGGCTGAGATTCAAGATAATATAAGGTGATGTGGAAATGGTCGGGAAGGCTTATTAATGCACAAATATTCACGTTTATGATCACTGTTGAAATGAGGTGGGTCCCCAGAAAGACAAGAAAAAGAGGAAACGTCTGGGAAACACTGGACCTCTCTGTAATAGCCGAGACTTTCATTATGTTAAAAGGAAGAACTCAGAGGACATCAGCAAATAAATAAAAGTGTTGTTGAAGTCGTGGCTGTAATCGTTCCTCAGGTCCACAACCTTTGACTCAGGATCCTCCACGTCATCCACATCCCTCGTCTAGTGGGGAACATAATTCATAATCTGAAGCTACAGGGGCGTCGGTTTGTCAAATCAACGGGGTATTTTCCAAACTTACTACTTTCTCAAAACAAAATCACGCCTCAGACAGTGTTTCTGCTACAGTTAATATGAACTAAAATGAGTGCGGGTATAAATAAAATGTTGATTATTGTTAAAACACACGTCACTGAGGCCTGACGTGTTTCTGCAGCTTGCTGGGAAGACAGCGGACGCTAGAGACGGATGGTTGGCTAGTTAGCTTCTCCACAGCGGCGAGGCGGAGAGACCGTTAGACCAGCTCGCTGCTTGGCTGCCGTTGTAGCATAAAAGCATGGGGGAATTAGCAGGGCAGCTAGCTAAAATGAGCCAGCAATGTGCTTTCCCACACTGTGACTTGAGTGCTTTTTCCCTCATTTACATTCTGACTCTACGCTTCGTAACGTTCCTGCTCCACTGCTGGTTTTACTCGTTCATCAGGGAACCTGCTGCGTCGCTGTGAATGAGAATGTTCTACCATATCTACGGTCGACATGCAGACACATCACAACAAGCAGCGTGAGGAGGGACAGATGATCTCATCTAAAGACCATCAACCCCTTTTAAAGCTTAAGAAAAACATGCATGATGAAGATGTTTGTGGACTTCATATGAATTACCATGTGAGTGCGAGGCGGCGTCCCTGAGAAAACTTCAGCCAGTAAGTAAAACAACCATTACATTACGTGATGTAAGCGAACACGAGTCGTTCGTAAACAGCCCGTCCTGTGGCTTTAGAGTAGGCCGGGTGTGGTCCAGTGGTCAGGGAAATGGCCGGATGACCTGAACTGTGCTGAGTCATGTCCCAGGTGAGGGATAGAGCTGCCTCCATGGGCTCCGGGACGATGCACTTAACCTGCAGTAATTACTGGAAACAACACTGAGAACATGGCAACATGGAAGTCGTGGAAGTGGGGCTGGACGATTTCAAATTACTCTCAGCCTCCTGAGGCTGTGTGCGGGGAAGCCTGCCAGGAGTGTAATGTGGACGATCGAGTTTCTTAACATCCTCTGGATTTATCAGGCGGGAGCCCAACACTCTGCCGTTTCAACCCCTTTCTACCATAAAAACACAGACCATCATGATATAAATACATGACTACCATGAGAGAGAAATCAGGCGGTAGAGTGAAGAAGAAATAGGTTAAAGAAAAAAAGAGGACAGAACGAGTGGATAAAAGTGGAAGCAAAGAGAAAGAGAGAAGGACCCTGCGAATGAGACCCAAATGGCTGCTAAAAATCATTAATCTTGTGGGGATCTGTGTCAGCGAACGGCGGCGACACAAAGAGCTCTCGGAGCAGCGAAGAGAGCAGCTCAGTGACCCGAACCCAATTGGCTGAGAAAGGCCCACCAGGCTTTAATAGACTTTTGCTGATCCGACACTTGTTTGCTGGGAGCCACAAAGAGGCGATTGCAGGAGCTGACAGGGGCCTGCAGGCCCAGGGGCTCCCCTCCTGGCCCATGATAAATGACCCAGGGTGGGCAGGGCCAGGGCCAGAGGAGAGGGGTGAGAGAGCCAGGAGGCAAGAAGAGGCAAGGAGGTCACCCAGCGAGGGAGGGAGGGCAGAGGGGGAGAGAGGGAGGGAGGGAGGGGGAGACGGAGGAGTGGGGAGTAGAGATGTTTGATAAAGGCAGCGTGAATGACAACACGGCCTGAGATCGTGGCGTTGGGCGACGTTGGGCGACGTTGGGCGATGTTGAGCGATGTTGGGCGACGTTGGGCGACGGAAGCGTCCGATCTCTCGCAAGAGAGAAAACCACGAGAACGGGAGTGAACCGTAGAAACGGAACGTGAGTAGAACAGACGTTCAAATACACTCTCGTCACATCGTGGGAATGAACGCCACTATCGCCAGATGAGTGACAGCTCATTTCAGTTAGCTAGCGTGCTAATTCCACCATGCTTTAACACTACACTGGCATTGGGTCTAATACTTCCTGCCACTCTGTAGAAGAACAAGCTAACTAGCAACTAGCCGGGCCGCCGTCTCCGAAGCTGCGTACGCTCCCTTCCTGGCGAGACCATTGCAGCACTAAAGCATGGTGCAATTAACCAGCTAACCAGCTAACTAGCAGGCAGCTGTTAGTAGGCTTGCTGATTCCACCACACTTTAATGCTACACTGCTTCAAACAGAACAAACTATCAAATCCAAATACACACACTCACACACACACACACACTCACCACACACACACACACACACACACACACACACACTCACTCACTCACTCACTCACTCACTCACTCACTCACTCACTCACTCACACACACACACCCACACACCCACTCACACACACACACACACACCCACCCACTCACACACACCCACCCACTCACACACACACACACACACACACACACACACACACACACACACACACACACATACCCATACCCCCCCTCACACACACACATACCCATACCCCCCCCACACACACACACACACACACACACACACACTCACACACCCACCCACTCACACACACACACACACACACACACACATACCCATATATATATATATATATATATATATATATATATATATATATATATATATATATACGTATATAATATATATATACATATATATTATATATTATATATATATACATAATTATATATAATATATAATATATATGTATATATATATTATATATTATATATAGTGGAGGTTTACTAGGAGCCAGAGATATGAACTGACAACTCCACACAGAGACTATTAGAGGAGGGCATGAACAATAAAGGCGCTGCTCCACACTGGCATGTTAACACCCGTTCAGTGCAAAGCTACATAATATAGTCCATAAAAGGTACACTTTAAAGGCGACCTATCAATTCCATTTAAAGGGCACAGGTTCTCCTCGTGAGTAGAAAAGATCATCATGATGCATTCAATGCCATAGGAATGTAGTTTCCTTCCTCGGAGTAACAGCAGTTATTGGCTGAGAAAACACAGATGTAAACTGTGGTTATGACCAGAGAATATGGGCTTTAATTAGGTTATGCCTGCACTCTGATATTTGCTTGCTGTGGCGTCGCCTGCATTCAGCGGTTACGCCGCTCCGGTTTATGATAAGACCCAACTGGAAAGAAGCCAAACTATTGTACATAGCATTGCAATTTACATTAATGAAATGACCAGAGCAAAAGGCAGATTTATTGTTCTTTTTCTGCTTCTGGGATGGAGCCAGTTCAGAGCACACTGACATTTATTATATTATTATATTTACAACACGTCAATCAGAGACATCTAATCTCAGAAAAGGCCCACAATTATGCCTCGGCCTCACCGTCGGATTATTATATCATCTCTTTAAAAAACAAAACCACTAAATAACTGAAGTTGGAGCTGTCTCATGGAGTGGGAAAGAGAAAAGAAAGGCTGCGTGTCACTGATGATGCACATCAAACTATTAGCAGTGATGAAACGCGCCACCAGAGGCGCCCTGTCACAAGAAATAAACTCTCATTTCCTCTGCAAACACATCTCCACTTTCACCGGGTAAATGTGGCAGCACTGCTGGAGGATTATGACAAAAGGAAGCAAAAGCCAGAGTTTTTTTATTCCAAAATAAACTATTGATTTCCTCTGTTGACTCGATGCGTTTTCATATTAATGAGACGTTGCACTTATCTCACCTCGTGTTCCCCTGAAAGACTCCTCGGTTAATTATCCCTGATGGAGATGTGAGCCTGTTTACACAGACGACATCTTAATAATACATGTTTTCACAGAGATAATCGATCAGTCTGCAGTAAACAAGAATACCAGAGGAAACTGGAAACGGATGATTTAGATTTGTCACGAAAAAGAAAAAAAAAGGCTCATTCTCCTCGTCATTATGATGAATATTATTTGGAATTAAACACCTGTTGACACACTGATTCGCGGGTAGAAGGTGTGTGATAAGTGATTAAAAAAAGCAGATTAAATAACTTATAATTTAACATGACTGCGCAGACACGTTTGTATTATGGGGTTGATTTCAAACATATTCCGGAAATGCAGTGACAGAAAAAATGAAAATAAGCTAAACGTTGAATTTTACATTTTGCATTTATTAGTTCATGAAGTGAAAACTCATTTTTATACATGTTAAAAGCAGGATGTTGCTGCGTAACGGACGCGGTTCCGCGGGTTAAAACGCGTCTCTTTTCTTGCCTCCTGCGTCAAAGCTCATGAAAGCAGCACTTCCGAAAGCAGTCTGTCCATCTCCATCCCTCACTCTGCCTGTCAGCGGCCTTCCAGCTCGGCTCTACCTTCCGTTTTGTTCTGCAACATTTCCAGGAATGGTCGGGGGGCCATTACAGTTAATCATTACGCGCGCCAAACGGCCAAAAGACGCGCAAATAAAACCGACAGTTTACCTCAGAGCGAGACACAGAGTCTGCTCCTGACTGCAACAACAAGAGGGAAAAAAAGAAAGTATTCCATATGGCCGCCGCATCCTCCTATAGACACCGGGTTTGCGCTCCGGACGTCTTTGGCACCGCGTCCCGGCCTCCGTGCAGCAAAGTGCACACGCACGGACGAGTCCTGGAGCAGAATACACATCCACGTTTGTTGGCGGTGGGGGGGCAGCGCGCCTCTTCCTCCAGCCGGCAGCAGCAGCAGCAGCACGGGCCTCCTGCATGCGCGAGCCCGGCTGCAGCAGGCCCGCTGCAGGTGCGAGATGTGCGCCGTGGGAAGCTCCGCAGCACTGCAGCCTCCACGCGTCAACTGTTAAATGTATCATTTTAAAGGTGATTTTATTTCTGTTATTCATTCCTAAAATCCGTAGGATGGGACTCTCATTAGGGGCGAATAAGCAAGCATCAACACTTTTTTTTCGCTGTCCATAAGCACGCGGATCACTTAATAGATCATTAACCACCGATATGCTGCTGACGTGGAGCTTTTTTACATCTCGTCTCTCCATTACAGCCCGTTATTACCGAAGGGGGAGAGCCGCCGGCGGGCCTGCCTGCCTCTATTAGACGGTGGACTCGGGCTATATTAGAGAGCATTACGACCTAATGGGGCTGGGGTTTTTAGAGCAGCCCGGCACGGCTCGGCTCGGCTCGGCTCGCTCAGGGCGCTTTTTTGAAGTTGGAGCTGAGAAGTGAGAAGCTCGTCTGCAGTTAAGAGGGAATTAAAACGAGGATGACGTGAACGCTACCTGCACGTTTTTCACTGCGCCAGGAGAGCGACGTTTGTCTTTGAACGCATCATGTGAGGGAGACTCGAGCAGCTCAGACAGGTGCAGCAAACTACCAGACAGAAGCAAGGGTTTTAAAACCACACTGACCAGGAGTCACTTTAAAGTACAATTTAATTCGCGTTTATTAGAATGGAATTTAGCTTCAAAGTAATGACATAACGTCGTCAAATCTTATATAATACCAACAATTTGATGCCAACGTTGATATTAACAAACTGGCAAATAGGCTGTAAAGTGTCTCATCTTCGTGAAAATGTTGATATAATCTTTAAAATATGGACAAACTTTCGCTTTTAAAAAATATATTTCTCTTTCATAGCCGTGTCTAATAATACATATCAGACTTTTAATTTAAAATTAAATAACCCAAACTATTAGTGGAGATTTTAAACCCAAACCAGGATGAAGTCTGGGATCAGGTTCTGGTTTCCAGTTCATCACTAACTGATGAAGAATTTGAGGCAAACAAACGAGCCTTCGTGATCGGGTCTCAGCAGCCTGATCGATCCGCTATGAGGTGGAAACGAAATGATAATCTAATCGATCCTTCAAATTGACTCATTTACACGCAGTTTGTTTGTTTGCAGGGAAGCCAGACATTCCATTATTATGTGTTTTTTTTGTTTGGTGGGAAATTAAAAACACTAATCAAAACTGCGCGCTCACATCCTTAAGGTGCTGTGATTCAGCTCCAAACTACCTGTTAGACGGTGTCCGCGAGCTCACTCGTGTCCACGTGATTAAATGAGATTAATTGTGCTCGGTCATCATTACTTCATAAACTTCATAAAAAGCAATTAACGTGCGCGGATCCTAAAAAGAAGAAGAAGACTCCAAAGGCACAAATAAAAGGAAACGCATGGAAGCAGCTCGGGCAGTTCACGCGTTGGCCACTCGGCGGCAGCATTGAGCCTGTTTTCTGGTGACTCCTTGTGATGCTGCGCGTTAAACGTCCGCGCCGAGAGGAGCCTGATGCCGAGGAAGCTTCACTGTCAACAGAGATACATCCGCGTACGGCACGGCTACACTAAGAGCTTAGACTCATGAAAACGTCAATGGGGTCCGGTGCAGGAGGGTCGCCATCAGACCCAGCAGTGCACGCTGTTCTACAGCAGGTCTGGTTCTTCTTCCCTCCAACTTCCGCCTCATCGCTCAGCTCTTGCTTCGTTCCTGAAACTTCATTTGGTTGCGCAACTGTGAAGTTGTACAATACCAGCGCATGGAGCCTTGCAGAGAGCAACGCGCAGACGTGCGTGACCCAGAAAGGTCGAGGGCTCACTTTTCCAGCAGCACCTCCACGTTTCTCTGCTGGCAAACGTGATTTGTGGGATTTTACTCAAACGTACTGTAACGTGCGTTAGTTGCAAAAAGAGTCATTTAAAAGTCGTTTTTTTTAAGGTGCATTTGGAAACAAATCCCCTATTTCATATAAAGTGGGTGTTATTATTAAAGACACTGGGTTTTTTGTGCCACATCGGTCTGCAGCCTGTAAATCACTCACGTCGCTCCGCTGAGATCTCAAACTGTCACAGGAGGAGCAGCGGAGTCGCGTCCGTGAAGTGAAGGCATTTCTCCCTCCCTCCCACTCCTCCCCCTCTCCACTTTCCTCCCACCTTCTGCTTTTAGGGAAGTCGGTCAGCTGACTGTCTGTAGCTGTCAAGCCCGTGTTGTGTGCCTCCTCCTCCTCCTCCTCCTGCATCTCGGCGCTGAGTCCGGCTCCTCATTGGAGCGCGGCGCGCTCCGGATCCAGCCCTTCCAGCCCGACGTCACGGCGCGCTATAAGGATAAAGCGCCGGCTGGCTGGGAGCGCAGTCTGCTGGATACCAGAGTGGAGAGAGAGCGAGAGGCGAGCCTTGAAACCTCTGCGGTGCAGAGCTGGAAAAGCTGCTTCTCAGCGGAAAAAAAAAGAAATCAGACGCCCTATTTACTCCGCTGCTTCGCTTCCTGTTATTTTCCTGGAGAAAAACAAAAAGGACTTACAACGCAGAAGAGGACTGGTGCCCAATCAGCGAGCAGACGCGGTATTGCCTTTATTCTTATTCTAATAATCGTTATTATTTATCTTTTGGTGTGAATGCACACTTCTACTGAAGGGACTGAGGCTTTACTTTTGCACTCTTCTACCTCCGCCTGCGCGCTCTGCCAGATTATCCAGCACAAGTAGGCTACATGACGCAAACCGTGCGCACAGCATTAGTGTGAAAGTTTGCCTCCGCTACTTTTTTTTTTTTTTTTTTTTTCCATTTTCCTCCCCCTCCACCGATCACACGGTGGTTCATGCTCCAGCAAGTCGGCGGCGGAGGAAGAGAACTGTGCATGAGAGCAGAGAGACGCTGAGTAACAGCCAGTCTTTGCGGCGCTCCAAGTTTTGCAGATCTGCAGAAAGAGTCGCGGCGGCAGCATGAGCGCGGAGATGAGCATGGGGGGCCCGGAGCTGCCCAGCAGTCCTCTGGCTCTGGAATATGTCAACGACTTTGACCTGATGAAGTTCGACGTGAAGAAGGAAGGCCTGGCCGGGCTGGAGCGCAGCGCCGTGCGCCAGTGTACCCGTCTCCAGCCGCAGGGCTCCGTGTCGTCCACCCCCATCAGCACGCCCTGCAGCTCGGTGCCCTCCTCGCCCAGCTTCAGCCCCACGGAGCAGAAGAGCCACCTGGAGGAGCTGTACTGGATGCCGAGCAGCGGCTACCACCAGCAGATAGACCCGCAGACGCTCAGCCTGACCCCCGAGGACGCGGTGGAGGCCCTGATCGGAGCCACGGCTCACGGCCACCCTCCGCCTCCGCACGTCCAGCAGCAGCTGCAGCAGCAAGGCGGCTTCGAGGGCTACCGGGGCCCGCACCACCACCACAACCACCACGGCCACGGCCAGCAGCACCACCACCCGTACGCGGCGGGCATCCCGCACCACGCCGACGAGCTGTCCGGACACCCGGCCGGACACAGCCACCCGCACAGCCAGCACCACCACCACCACAGCCAGGACCCCGACAGCCCGTCCCCGATGTCCCCGGACTCCCACCAGTCGCTGCACCACCACCGCCACCACCACCACCACCACCTGGGCCAGTCGGGGCACCACGGCTCCGGGGGCGGGCTCAACGTGGAGGACCGCTTCTCCGACGACCAGCTGGTGTCCATGTCGGTGCGGGAGCTCAACAGACACCTACGGGGCTTCACCAAGGACGAGGTCATCCGCCTGAAGCAGAAGCGCAGGACCCTGAAGAACCGGGGCTACGCGCAGTCCTGCCGGTACAAGCGCGTGCAGCAGAAGCACGTGCTGGAGAACGAGAAGACGCAGCTGATCAACCAGGTGGAGCAGCTGAAGGCGGAGATCAGCCGGCTGGCGCGGGAGCGGGACGCCTACAAACTCAAGTGTGAGAAGCTGACGGGCTCGGGGCCCGCGAGCGGGTTCCGCGAGGCCGGATCCACCAGCGACAACCCGTCATCCCCAGAGTTCTTCATGTGAGTGTCCTCTCGTGACCCCCCCACCCCCCCCCCCCCTTTCCTTTCTCCACCAATGACTGAACAAAACGATAATAATCCATACTTCTACTAATAACGGCAACACTTATATTCATATTAGAAGAGTAATCATCGATAGTATTCTCATATATATTCATCTCTCCATCCACGTGTCAACTGAGATACAAAGAGCAACGTAGAGCAGCAACTTTGTAGAGGAGTTGCTTGTAGTGAGCAGACTTTTGTCCTCCTCCTTCAACGAGGAAGAGGAGGAGGAGGAGGAGGAGGAGGAGGAGCGGCTGATGAACTTTTCTTTTTTTGTTTGTTTCATTTCTCTTCATTTGAGGCTACAGCTTTGAAATAATCTGTAAGTAGCGTTGGGGGGGGGGGGATTTTTTATGTTCTCCAAAAATGATGACGTTGTTATGAGCGCGCGCGCAGCCTGGCCTCGCGCCACAGACTCACGTTGGACAAGAAAAAAGAAAGAAGCTCCACTTATGCAAACTTTGACTTTGTCTACGAACCCGTCACTGGGAGGGGGGGGGGGGAGGGGGGGCATTTTATGCAACATCTCATTGATTTATTGCCTGCTTGGTTATATTCGAATATATATTGAAACAAACAAAAAAATCTGCATTAAATATTAATCCTGCATGCTGGACATGTACGGTAATAATTTCTATTTTGTACTTTCATCTCCGTGTATATTCAGAGCATGTTGTTGATCTGCGCTTCTTTGTTTGGGGGGGGTTAGAGGACAGAACAGCAGGACTGCCGGTGCAGTGTCATGGTGTGTGTGTGTGTGTGTGTGTGTGTGTGTGCGTGCGTGTGCGTGCGTGTGGGTCTTTTCTTTGGGCTTGTAAATATTATGCAACCGCAAAAAAACTGCACAAGATCGAGGAGGCTGGTTTGAACTTCTGTCTTTCTTTGTGTTTTTTTCCATTATTTTTTTTATCATGAGGGGGTTTAATGGTCGAGAGAGTATGCATCCCCCTCTCTCTCTCTCTTGTGTTGCATTTAAATACATAACAACTTTGTGTGTCAAGTGCACTTTTGGATGATGATTTTGCAGGTTTTTTCATTTTGAAGTTTGCGCAGACCTCCCTGCAGGAAGACATACTATCATTCTATATTCTATACACCGTGATGTTGTCACACTCAGGCCTGGACGTGCAGAGGTTTAATCCGGACTCTGGTGTGTGTGAAGCTGCAGGAACATGTGGGCCGCAGTGTTACCGGAGCCGGTCACACCGAGGTGACGTGTTTTACACACACAAAGTCTTTAAAACACGTCACACCCCAAAATAAAGCTCTCGTTCCGAGCGAATTATCACTAATATTAATGCTTTCTATTTTTATCAAACGTCAGGGGTTTTTGGAGAGTTCATATTTAGACAGCGCGAGCGTTTTTAATACAATATGACTATTAATATTCTATGTTTTCCTTCATTTTTTTCTGCCGGTCAGTAAAAAAAGGGGATTCAGGTTGTGCAAATTCTCAAAATGAAAACAAAATGTTTCTGTAATAAGTTTAAGTTTGTGTCTGTTTTATTATTATTTGATGATTCTGGTTCTGCTGGCCAGATGCATAGTTAAAAGGTTTTATTTTAATGATTTAAATTAACTGTCGGATCATATCGAATAAGCATGGTGCTTGCATTTGAATATTGTTGAAACGTCATGCATTTCACGTGTGTTGGTTTTGTTACTGATTCAACTGTGTTGAAATCGAACTGAAACTGCAGCAGCGGGTTGTTGTTTTGTTTTCACCTGTTTTCATGGACTTCGCGATGATGGGGATCAATTTTCAATCCTGTTTATATAAATAATAGTAAAAAAAAAAACACTTAAATTTGAACTGTTCCATTCAGGCTGGTT